>NC_052117.1:8875907-8890306 GCF_012273895.1 Zerene cesonia
GACGGCCTTCCAAGAGTTCGGCAAGTTCTTCGTCATCATGATCAAGGGCTGGTTCTTCGTGCTCATGCGGCCTTTCCTTAAGGCGAAGAAGGGCGAAGCGCCGGCCGCCGATCCCGCCCCGGATGCCTCCATCGAAGATCCAGCCGATTTAACCAACGGGCTGCTCGAACACGGCGAATTGAACAGTTCAGCATTGGACTCCGCCAGCCCGGCCGCAACCGCCGCAACCGCCGCTACCGCCGCAACCGCCGCCACCGCCGCCACCGCCGCGCCCTGATCGACGTGCAGATTGTTGTTTTTCTATACAAGTGTTATATATGAAAAATCGAAACATGCAAATTATTGGTTATGATACGGAATAGTTTAGAGTTGTTAAGTTATCGAGAGCCGTTTCATGTACGAAGTAGGTGTTAGAGCACATTTAAAATTTGTTAAATATAGGATCGCATCCCGAACGACCAGCCGTTGTAGACCTTAGTGACGTTACGTGTTATAGAGTATACATTTGTTATACCACGGAGTATAGAACTGTTTGCGAAAAGTGCAGGTATTTAAGTTGATTTCGATGCGAAATTATAGTCATCGATGAAATTTAGTGATAAGTTCTTATAGGGACTTTACCGAATGATTTGTGATAAGTAATAAGGCTTCAATGCCTCAATTCACTGACGTACAAAGAAGTGTTTGGGTTGTCTTAACACACTTTTAAATTTAGCCATTTGGTATAGAGATTTAGAGACCATATTTAGTGCCTCATAGTTTGAAATTTATCAATACTCTAGCCAGCAAGCTATCTTTTTGCTATGTCTGTAGCCCACTGCAAAATAATTGTTTAAGTTATTTTAGAAGAAGAAAATAATTTAGTATGGTTACTCAAAATAGCTGAATACATATTTTTTACTGATAAAAAGAATTTCTAGATATTTTTTTATAATTATTCTAATGTCCTAGTCGCATTTAACAAGAACTCATTATATATGTTACTGCTAAAATCCGTTTTCCGTTAGTAGGTACGCGTTATCCCTAGTTAGAACTAGTTGTCATTAATTATGTTTCACACAGCCGGAGGCCCCAAAAAAACTCGAATTTACTTATAAAAATACTTTAATTACATATATTAAGATTACAATATGTCTTGCACGATGCAAGTGCTAAAAAGTAATGAATATAATACTTAACTTATTTAACATGAAAACTTAAAATTGCGTCGCGCCAAAGGAATTCGATAGAATCAGTAATAGACGTTCCCGTGCGAACCGTCCATTCGGCGTTGCATTACGGTGCCGTTGGCGTAACTTACGTAATAGGTTTTAGTTAAAGTTGGTTCGAAACGAACATCGGTTATATTACAATTTGACTTCCAATTTTTGACAAAACTACGCTATAATTAGTCATACCATTTTTATTTCGATTTGTTCTTATTCATAATTAGCTTTGCTCCGCGGTTTGCCCGCTTAATACTTGATGTTATATAGTCAAGCCTTCATCAATAGGTGGGCTTTCTAACGCTAACAGAATTTTTGAAATCGGGCCAATAGTTCTGAGACTAGCGCTTTCAACCAAACTCTTCAGCTGTTGTGGTTGGTATCGCACCGGAGTAGCGGCTGACGAGTGCCCCAATAGACTACGTCGTTTCCTACTCGAGACAAAAACCATACCAATAAAACCATATATACCAATATAGGCAACTCTAGATTCCACTGAGGACGGATTTTTCAACCGACTCGCTTGCGAAATATGCGGTTTGACAAGAACTATGTAGTTTTAACTAATATTCAATTTGGAGTATTAGTTAACTTCAGATTTTACTGGGGAGAACTCGTTCTGATGGAAAACGGCTTAGAACACATAACATATACACTGTTAACAATATTTTTGCTTAGTAGACTAAATGACTATATCTAGATAAGATTTCCAAAGACGATTCATTACTAAATCTTAGTAAATGATAATTCATAAAAAGTACAGATATGGGTACGATTTTGACGTAAGGTTATATTAGAATAGAAGCACAGATACGATATAAATTTTGAATGCCTTTTATTTATATTCCAGTTTATATTTAACAATAATATAATACATAAAAGTACAACAAAAAAAATCATCAGACATTTATAATCGTATTATTAAGATACCCTCTCTTCCCTTTTTTCGACAAGACGTGATATCATGGCCGAAAATAATCAGTTATGACTATACATAGATATATACATTTTTTTTTTTAATTTGGCGGCGAATTCGAACGTTGTACAGAGATGTCAAGATGATGGCTTATGACAAAATAAACAAACTTTATAGACTACACTATATTAATTTGATAAGTTAAGCGATTTATTTTATATTAATTTTAATTTGTAAAAACTTTGAACATTAAAGCGTTTTTTATAACCTGTCTTTTATTGGCAAAGACTTGTTGGTTTCTCGTTAGTCTACCCTATCCTATTTACAAACATGATTTTAACTATATGGAAATCTTTGACAATGGTCGTTAACGGCCGTTCCGATCCACAGACAAAATTAAGATTGAGCCATGAGTGTGTAATGTGAGGAGAATCTGTGATCCGAGCTTACGAGCAAGCACCAATAACTAATCAAACAACATGCATGTTAATAACATAATTTAAAATTGGACAAATCGTGCTTTTAAACAACGTCGTCGTGTTTGCATACAAATACTACACTAATGAAAGTTTACAAGAAGTTGTTATTATAACGTATTAACTACCGTTGTCATGGCCTCCAGCTTTCTTAGTTCAAGCATTATTCCCAAAAATCTTTATTGTATGTTTTATTATTTATTTCCTAAGCGTTTAAATTTAAAAAATAGTTTCAGTGATCTAGCGATATCGCAAATGTCCTCCCAACGTCATCCTAAATAGCTTCCGAGTTATGAGTTATGACGTACAAATTCATTTTTGTACACATCCCTCGTCACACACTAAAAGCTGGCATAATTTTTTTTCGATTCGACAACTAGAACAAAAGTGCTGCTCGCGGAACGTTATCCCCGATTTTCTCAAAAGCCACTGGACGCACAAATTTAAAAATTGGGTACAGACTATAATTACACACAATAGTAAACATCTTCATTGGCTTACAATATTCCCAATAGGTTTGTGTAGTCGTGCGAATGTGCCAATAACTGTAATGTAGATTATACATATATGTAATACAATATATGTGTATATATGTAATGCCGAACTAAAACTTGAATTTATTGGCGCCCCAATATAATCTACGCCAACTTTCCAAAGTTAGATTAAAATTGGTGCGGTCATATAGAAAACTAGCTGCGCCCCGTTTAGTAGCCCCTAGTTTCACCCGCGTAAGTCCGTATCCTGTAGGAATATCGGGATAAAAAGTAGCCTTTATGTTATTCCAGTTGTCCAGCTGTCTAGATACTAAATTTCATTGCAATCGGTTCAATAGTTTTTGCGTGAAAGAGCAACAAACACACACACATCCTTACAAACTTTCGCATTTATAATATTAGGGGTTAGGGATAGGGAATGGAGCTCAAATGAAACGCTATGATAATGAAGCACTTCCACGTTGATTTTTAATAAAATAAAAATTTTACTTATGTTTCCAATATAACAAAACAATCATTACTGCCTGATACATATTTATAATATCACATTAAGCAAAATACACAATTCAGTCATTTAATTTGGTAGTGTTAATTATTAGTTATTTGTTGATTATTAAGCCGATTTTTGTTATTATTAAATTTTCTTTTGCAATTCCTAGCACGTTGATTTGATCTTTGATTCCTCTTGGACAGTTTTGTAATTCCAAAGCTTTTGTTGCCATCTTTTCTGAAAAACGGTTTATGTGTGGGTGTGGGAGATTCTTCAGTGTACAATAAGTTTCTAAGAAAATTATTGCTCGACTCTTTATCATATAAATCCACTGCATTTTTAAATAGATCGATTATTCTTTCTGCCAACTTGGGATGCACGGCGACTGCACAGTTTCGGCTGTGGGTTATCGGATCCTGTACACACATACACGTGTCCAGACGAATCGGCTGGCAAAGCTCCGACCTGACGTTAGCACAATACGATTCATATTCTTGCGGCACGCTTTGTATGTCAGAAAATTTTTCCCTCTCTATTAGTCGTCCCGTATACAACGATATTACACATTGATCGAATTTTAAATTATGGTAATACTTAAAAAATCCCCCTAGCAGCGAATACAAGCTCTCGGTGGTGTCACATTTGTTTGGTATTCTAGTAAATGCCGTATTCCAAACGTCAACTATTCTCACGTCATCTTTTTGCTGTAGAGAAATGAACGGACATAAAATGTTCTTCTGCTGCAAATAAAAGACAACAAGTAACGTCAAACAGTAATTTGGCATGAGATTCTCCCCGGTGAAGTGATGTATTTTGGACCAGTATTTGACAATGAGGGCCAGTTGCAGCACGCGCTCGTCGCTCAGCATGTAGTACTCCAGCAGCTGGCTGTTGTGCGCCGCCAGGGGGCCGGAGAAGCTGAGGTCGCAACGTCTTTGGGTCGGGATGTGGTAGAACTTTACAATGGGCACTTTCGCTTTAGTTATAGCTAATACGTTTCGAAATCTCGTGCTGTATGATTTAAGAATTTTCCTCGCTTGGATAACATAAACAGCTCTCGGTTGGTTGAACCAAGGACGAAGATGACAAAGTAGGTCCAGATCGCTGTTTTTCAGCGCCAGCCCCGTTACTACTGAACCGAACACTTCAAACTGACAACCTGAAATAAACAATAGTTGAGAAATTTTGAAAGAATAGAAAAAAAATTATCACGAGGCGGGATTCGAACCCGCGTTTTTTGCCAAACCGTAGAAACGCCTAGCCTCTGGGCCACTCGTGATCCCGCCACAGTAATCGAATTTCTTCTACTCTTTCGGTTTTATGTGCCTAAGGGGCACCCCACGCGAGCGTTTACCCTAGTTTGAACTAGTAGCACCTATGACAAAATGTATACCATGCCATATTTTTTCAAAAATGTCTTCTAATTCTTCAAAGAGATTTTGCATATGTTGAACATCCTCCTTACTCATTCTAATATACTGCAATATATTGTTGACTTGGGTTATAAAATCGCCTTCAAAATTTATCCCTGATGTATTCAATATATCTGAAAATTGGACAAAATGTCAAAATTAAAATTATGGTTATGGTAAACATTTCCATTGGTCTGTCTCAACTAATATACATGTCCACCGAATTTCGGAAAGCAGTTTTTACACAGAAGAGCCGGCAAGAAACACTGTACTACAGTGTTTACACAGTGACTGTAGTCGCTCTTAAAAATTTATGACAATTTTACTTTTTAATTTTTATAAAATGTATATAACGTCAAAGAACAGTCCGGAAATTAATAGACAACATTGAATGGATTTCCATCTTCCAATAATACATTCAATTAAGCTATAGTAGGCTCTCTGTACTATTTAAATTTAGCACTACTAAATTGTTTAATACTATGAGCAAATGTAAAAGTATACACCTTCTCCCATTGCGATCAGTTGTAAGACTGAGCAGAGTTTAACTTGATAACGCAGGCATTTCATATATCATTATCTTTATTTCTGTTCATTGTGTCATAACAATGTTTATTCACCATTTAAGTCAGTGTTACTGTGTATGTGTAAAATATATACTCTGATGGTACAGTAAGGATACCAGTATCTTAGAGAGATATCTTAGTGAGTCACAAACTCATAAATTATATATAGTCCGTATAAGTAAAAACATATAACATATGACTGTTTCTTTAATTTTATATGTAGTTTCTGCTGTCCTGCTCTTAGAAGAATTTCACACATCATAATGCTATGATTGTAGCTTAAATAATCAAATCTAGCTATATCTACAAAAGCTAGATGCCTAATTTCTTGAAGTGAATATGTAGGTGAATAATATTTAATAAAATACTAGCTGAACACTAATTGGATATTTATATTATGGCTACCGCAGTATCAGTGGTGTGAAACGAATCTGTTTGGTGTGCTGTAAACTATGCAAAATGAGCACACAATTGATTTCATCTTGTAGACTACGTTTTTAAAATGGAGATAGGTCTATCGCAATTACAGTCTTCCTGTTCACAACTTTTAACTAAAGATATAACTTTACTAAAATTTCAGGAATACTATTACATGTATTAAAATTAAAAATGTTAAATATTGGCTATATATTTTTTTGTTTCTCAAATTTTTTTCATTTAATTAACAGACATTCCCCAAAGATGTATCCCATACATTTTTTAAAATCTATTCTAGCTGCGCTTCGTGGTTTCACCTGCCATAAGTCCATATCCCATAGGAATATTGGGATAAAAAGTTGCCTATATGTTGTTCCAGTTGTCCAGCTGTGTACGTACCAAATTTCATTGCAATTGGTTCAGTAGTTTTTGCATGAAAGAGTAACAAACACAGTAGTAGGAAGTAGGATTCTATTTTTTAAGTTTCAACAAACTATCAGCAGTCACACAAATCAAATAATACACTGCACAACACAAAATGGTCACTCAAAAACTTTGACAGTGTGAACAAGAATTTCCATTTTTAATAATACTAACAGGAACACTACTAAAGTAATTTTAACCCATTTAAAATCTTCTGGCGCCAACGGTACCTTTCGCAGAAAGACACACAATGTCAGTGTTTGTTGCATTTCATTCTATAATGTACCAAAAAAAAAAATAACAGCACCCACATATGAGCATGTGTTCTAAAGTATAAACTTTTTAATTTATAATCTTCAATATTTATTAATAATCGAGATTATTTATGCCTATGTTTTGTTACACATGAGATTTTAATATATTTTTCATTTAAAAATTACTTTCTCTAGTGGCTAGCTAGCCTCGAAAGTTTTTATGTACAATAGAAAAAGACTGATAAACCTAGCTTAGGGCTAGTTTTTCTGTTAATACTCAATCTAGGTTATAGCATTAGCAAAAATTACTAAGGTCATACCTCATACATGCATTCCATTTAATTCCATTTCTAATATATGACTATGTTGCTGCAATATGCATTATGTTAGACTAGGTTTTTAAAGCTAATGTGCTTTGTATTCTCATTGTAACATCAAGAAATACTCACCGTCCATTTTTTATTTCGTTCGTAAAATAGCTTAAATTTTTAGAAGCAATTTCTATAGATCAACAAAAATGCAAAATAAATATCATATTATAATAACATCAAAGTTCGTTCTATTATGACATTGAGATAGCAAGGTATTGCCATTTTCCTAAAAATATATCTATTGAACTTTGCTACACACACAGCAAAAAAGATCTTAATAGTAAATTCACACGTGGTGTTTTCAGAGGGTAAACTATAAAAAAACGGCACGACAGAAATTACAAAGCACTGTAACATGTATGAAATTAAACGGATGACAGTGGAAGTATTTACAAAACTGAATTTTTTAGTGTGACGGAATACCATTAAATACTCTTTTTGACTGGGTCTTCCCCTAAGCTCAAATTCAAACATGGTCCTGTAAACGCCACGCCGTAAGCGTGTAAAATAATGTTGCCAGTATTATTTAGTTCATATACACCCAGAGTTGGGGAAATTAGATTTTAATATAAAATACGGAGGAATAAGTATGAGGACATATTATATTTTTATATGGGGTATCATTCTATAGGTCTTTTAAATCGAACTTGATTTACCATGACTTGATAATTTATTTATGGATTGTACGTAGAAAATATTTTGAAGTCAAATCTAGACTTTTAACAGCTAAACCATGGCCACAATTAATAAATGCAATTTATTTGTTACATTGTTGAATGTTAGCTATTCGATTTTATTTGTATTATCTAAGAAGGGGGTCGAAAATACACGACATAGAGGAAGGATAAACAACTTGGAAACATCCAAGTCCATAAATTATTTCTAAAATTGGGCTTTTACATATTTAATTCCTTCGCTTCACCACATTGCTAGATTTGATCTAAGAGTACATTAAATTTTGAAAGAAAATATTTTACGTAGGTACTATTTTCGGTACGACGGTTTATATTTTTATATAACCCTTTATACAATAAATAAAAATGGGTGAAAAATATTTTCAGATCGAATGGAATGGGAGAGTTTAAGGGTAAATAATATAATTTGTTTTTTAAATTATTTACTACAAAAAATGTGCTCTCAATACAATAGTGAAATTTTATTGATATCTTTGTTACATTTGAAAAATATTTTTTTTCAGTACGTGCTGCAAAATAATGCGGTTCTTTAATTTATAACATTACTAGCTGTACCCGCGACTTCGTTCGCGTTTGTCAATAAATACTTAGATTTACTTTCGCCCCTCCCCCCTCAGACACCGTATCGATTCCCAGGATGAAAAGTAAATAAGATCCTCGGAGTTGCTATAACCATAGCAAGTTTCATCAAATTCCGTTTAGTAAATTTTGTGTAATTTTCATTCTAGATACAGACAGACAGGCAGACAGACAAAAATTTTTTGAATTGCACTTTATACTTCAGTATTGACAATAAAACGCCCCACAAAAAACATTCTAAATATCTTCAATGTATAATACAGAATTTGACCCCGACCATGTTTATTATAGTATAGATATATGATGGCAAAATAATTTTAAATGTCCATAGAATACAATTTTTAAATTATAAATTCTAAATGACATTACTGAAGTTACCAAAACTGCATATTCCGTTATGTACAGTAATTATTTTAAGAAAATCTTGTAAGTTTGTCGACGTTTAAACCATTTATAGCTGATAAGACTTTATTTTTGTGTTTGTAAACAAAACAATCCATTTTGTATGATGAATGACTTTTATATAATTCAAAAAATAGTTTTTTGTTATTAAAACTATTTTTGACCGACTTTAATAAAAGGAGCAGGTTAGCAATTCGACAGATATTTTTGTGTTTGTTACCGCATAACTTTTATAAGATGAGCCGATTTTAGGATTCTTATATTATTTCAAAGCTGGTGCCTCGCATGTGGTCCAAGTTAAATTACGTCTAATTCTAACATTTGGGAGTCGGTTAAGCTTTTTGGTAAAAATGATTATTCATAAGATATTGTTGTTTTCTTACACGATGCTACGCGCCTGGTTTTAACCGAATTTAATATCCAAAGATCTCATTGTGCTGTAGATGTACTCATATTGTATTTTATCAACCAGAAGTTGTCGATAACTATGCCTCCAAGATCCACTGACACCTGTCAAATAGATTTCAATATGTTAATATGTAAAGGTGACTTACTGATCTATTTACGCACAGCCCAAACTACTAGGCCGATTGGGATGAAATATGGCATGCAGATAGATAGATATATAGCCACTAGGATGCTGGTATCCCCTAAGAATGGATTTTGATAAATTTTACCCCTTGTTCCATGAAAGTTTATTTGAAGTGATATTTAGTTTAGTTTATAAGAAAATTGCTTATTAACGTTTTTATTTAATTACTAGACGCTCGTCCCGGCTTCGCCCGGATATCAAGATTCCTGTTTTATCCCAAGGGAGCATTTAATCGGGATAAAATGTATGCTATCACCCAAGTCAGCTCATACCCCAACTGTATACCAAATTTCATCAATATACGTCCAATAAATTCAGCGTGATTAACGGACAAACATCCAAACAAACAAGTTATCACCGCCTGATGATATGAGGTGAGGAAAAGGATATCACAGTAGCATGCTTCTATTTCACGCCGATGTCCTGTGGGGGTGTGGTACCTTAAGGGGTATATTACACTATCATTTATCTAGGATCATATAAGTGATCATATGTTTGATCTAAGTATATTACATTTTCCAATAAAATTGACTCATAGATCTATGATCCAAGATGTATGATAGTGTAACATCCCCCTAAAGCGAGCTCGACTTCAACACCAATAACTTATGTAAAGTTATACCATTGATTTTGAAGCAGCTAGAAATAACTTTATAGCGTGTACCTCGACATATAAAGTATCTAATTTCATTTGTATTGATTGACAACTTTTATGAAGCACTAGCTTTTGCCCGCCGCTTCGCACGCGTATATCGGTGTAATTAATAGATTTTATTATATAAACCTTCCTCTTGAATCACTCTATCTATTAAAAAAAACCCCATCAAAATCCGTTGGGTAGTTATAAAGATTTAAGCATAGGGACATAGGGACAGAGAAAGCGACTTTGTTTTATACTAGGTAAAACGATAGTGATGAGAGAGAATGCCATTAAAATATGCTATTATTCTTCATAATCCATACAGCTAAGGAATGGAATTCCCTCCCTACCACTATTTTTCCTAGACAATGGAGCCTGGAGCTCTTCAATGCCAGGGTGAATAGGCACCTCCCAGGTAGACGTGCACAGGTAGGATTGTGGTCAAACGTCTGCTTATCGATTATATAAAAAAATATGCTTATGAGTATCTTTACCTGTTCAAAGTTTAAATGCGTGGAGTTAAACGCTTTAAATTTTGTGTAGCCATAGTCTTGAGAACGGAAAGCCGACCAGCTGGCGGCTGAATCTGGTAACATAACAAACACATCAATAAACACGACTTCAAAGGTCCAAATAACTATATGTATTATTTTTAATTGTAACGTATAATTAAATACATTGGTTAAAAAAAAAAAACTGAAAAACGGATTTGCTCACAGAGAACAAGTTAGTTAATCACTTATTTAAACCTGGCAATCCTTAACTTGATCCCTGATGTGTGCATAGAATGAAAATATTCCGTTTGATATGGGTCAAAATCGTGTCAAATGGGATCGATCACGTACAAACACACGTGATGCTGATTACTTACGTTTAAAGTGGTCCCTTCCCTCTTGGCAGCCCGCAGACCCCGTGACTAAGTGAACCGGGGCACTGTGTAAATTGGTTAAATGATATTTTAATCTATACATGTAAATAATGTCTGTTTCTGTTGAAATCATCGTTTTTAATACATATTTACGAATACATATTACGGTTTTATTGTGGGAGTCGAGCACGCTTCGGCACGAATTGGGCCAGCTCGCACCGGGGAAGTACCACACCCCCACAGAAAACCGGCGTGAAATAGTGGCATGCCACTGTGTTTCGTACGGTGAGTGGGGGAGCCGGAGGCCCATTTCCTTTTCCTCACCCCTCCCAGTCCATTCCTTCTTTCCAGTCGTTAATCCTTTCCTTTTCCTTTACCCCTTAAAAGCGGGCAACACCTTCGCAGAGGCACTACCTTTGCGAATGTTCATGGGCGGTGGTGATCGCTTACCATCAGGCGAACCACCAGCCCAGTTGCCCGCTATGACATAAAAAAAAAAAAAAAAAAAAAAAAAAAAAAAAAAAAAAAAAACGGTACATACACTAAAATATTTTAAATATTTGTCTGTTTCGGCTTGTCTCTGGAACGGGTGGACCGATTTTGACGGGACTTTTGAAGATAACTGAGGAATAACTTCGGTAGGTTTTTTTGCAATATACTCATAGAAACATTGTGATTCAAAGGAAAAGCTTATTTATGCGGGTGAAACTGCGGGACGCAACTAGGTTCTAATATTATGTATGGTACGAAGGGGCTATGTGGTTGCCGCCACGGGAGGCACGAGCTTTCAAATTAAAACAAAATATAGACAAAATCACCCAGTCAAAGTACTGAGATAAACAACAAAAATAAAGAGGAATTGAGAACCTTTTTTTCGAATTCGGTAAAAAAAAGTGTTTAACATTTAACATTAAGCACATCACCACTACTCAAATTGATCAAGAATAAAATAGAACACACACACAGACAGCGGGAATAAATAACGGGAAATGGGGATCGAATTTATTATTAAATTAAATTGATGGTGGTTTTTATAAAACTTGGATTATCATTTGTGGGAAAAACATTTTTCATATATTTAAAGTAACTTTTTTGTCCATTTAAATGATATTAATAAAAAAAATAATAATAAAAAAATCGTTTACATGCTGTTTAACCATATTTCTTTTGGTTGAAAGACTAAAAATATATTTGAGATGAGGGACATTTTTCGTATTTATTTGGGGGTTATAAAGGTATTCGTATTTTTTTAAAAGAATAGACAATTTTATTGAGCCTTGATCATATTATTTTTATTTATTCTGTTTTAAATAACTGAAACGTTTCCTTGTCGCGAATTCTCTTACCTTTTTAATATATTTGACACTTTCAAATAGACGCCTTCTTGCCACGAAGAGAGAAAAAAAGAAAAAAAACGAATTTTACGTTTTTAACGTTTACAAAGTAATACATTTAAAGTTAGATATTTAAAGTATTTAGCAACTTCGATAGTTCAGGTAAATTGTAATGAAAATATAAATTGAATGTTAGTTTAATCGCGAATGGTAAATTTTTGTAATACAGCTTTGCCAGTAGCTTCTACCACGATTTTTTTAATTATTAGTGTTTAAACTTTAAAATATTTGAAACTTATTTTTTTAGTACTGGGCATAACTGAGAGAGGACAGAAACGAAAAAGTACTATTTCTCAATAAATTTATTATATTTTCTAAAAATGAACCAAATTTACATAAAAAGTACACTTATCAATAAAATCACATATTGCATTTCTCACAAATATCTTTGGACAATTCTGTTTCGAAATAAGATTCAATATAAAAGATAAAGAATTCTCATCATACTTATCATATGATCACATCAAATATTCTATTTAATAATCATAATAAGATATTCTAAAAAGAAAAAAAAAAATCTAATAACAATTAAGAAAAAAACTAATCAAGCCTTCATCATCAGAACAAGACGAAACTAGACAATTTCAATTGAAAAAAAATCATCAAAATCACTTCCCCCCACTCACAAGTTCTGAGGTAACAAAGCCAAATAAAAAAATTACATTCGAATTGAGAACCTCTTCCTTTTTTTGAAGTTGATCAAAAATACAAGTCACGAATAATAAACATACATACATAAAATATACAAAAAAGTCATGTTATCGTCATGATTCTATGAGTGAGTTCTGAAAGTATAGCACATGAGTATGGGACATGAGTATTAAAACTCATACGCCAAGTGTTTGTCTTTGATAATCCACACGGAATCAACCACTTGACCTTTGAGGTCTACATCCACCTGCAAAAGGAACTTTATATTAACAGTTATAAAGCATATTTTTGCTTTAAATAGTCCAATTAAATAAAAAGTCCATGTCGAACATAAAATATTGACGTGTTTTAAAATCTGCTTTAAACTACGAAAATATCAAATATCAATAAATTACAAAATAACGAATACAAAATTTCATATAAAAAGTCACCAAAAAACAATCAGCTACCAACCTGTTCAAAATAAATGTGAGTATTGTTATACGCCTGGAACCTAGTGTAACCATAGTCGCTCGACCTGAAGGCGGACCACGCCGCGGGGTTTGCTAGACAATACAATTATCTATTTACTTAATCATCTATATTCATAATAAAAAGCTGAAGAGTTTGTTTGTTTGGTTGAAAGTGCTAATCTCAGGAACTACAGGTCCTGCCCATTTTTTTAGCTATGTACTAGCTATGTACCTTGTATATACACTGATCTAAATATTTAACATATAAATTTACAACGTTACAAACGGATGCAGCATTTACTGATATAAACACAAACAAAAAATACACATGACTTATGATACAACGGTGATTATAAAAAAAAATAAAATTTTTCAAATCATAATTTTAAAATACGAATTTCAATAACGATTGTTTGGGTGAAGAGATTTCACAAAGCAAAATACTCACGTTTAAACCCATCCGTATTTTCTTGGCAGCCGGCCGAGCCGGTTATGATGTGCACAGGTGCCCTGCAACCAAGCATACATTGAAATTATACAAACGCTATGAAAAAAAAAAATTAAAAAATGTTAAAAAAAATATCTGAAAAAATTGCTGTAGTACATATAAAAATAAAATTATAAAACTAAATAAGTACATGCTACTAAAGCATTGATTCATGCGGGCGCAAGTAAACTAAATTGATGTTTATTCTATAACAAAAATAAAAGCGAAAAAATCTAGAAATAAAAAACCTTTAAATCTCTTAACACAAAAAAATTAAGCACGTGATTCAAAACTTACATATCGTCTTTAAAAAAACAGACTTCTCGGATGCGTGCTATGGTCATACGGGTAAGTGAAGTTTAAGTAAATACTTACCATATTTTATGTTTTTTTTTTTATAAACCAACTTCCGCAATAAATATATTGTATGTAAGAAAAAATGTAAAAGTTACGATTTCACACATTTAAAAACACTGAATAATAAAATATTTTAGTAATTGTTGTAATGAATTATATCACGCCAGTAAATTTCGGTTAATTGATGTCATGTTCAAAATTGTTGTATAAATGTTGATTAGAAAAAAAAAAAAAAAAAAACTAGATAATAGCTGCGCC
>NC_052117.1:8891306-8903400 GCF_012273895.1 Zerene cesonia
CACCTGGGGTTAACATAGGGGTGCGTGGTGCCATTATACACCTTCTGATCGTAAAGCGGCCAAGTGCGTTCGTACGAGTGCTCGTGCGCCCAGATCACGACGTCCACACCGTAGTCTTTGAGCAGCGGCTCTAAACCTGAAATAAACATTAATTACCTATAAACCAATATAGAAAAACGGTTTCATTGAAAACATTTTTTTAAAGTGATTTCTATACTCTATAGTCGATTGATTTTAGATCATTGTTGTAGCTTATTTTACGTTAATCACCACATAGTAAAACGCAAGTCGTTTTCCGCCGTCCGTGTGTCTGTATGCTTTAGATCTCTAAAAATACGTAACAGAATTTGATATACATATATATATTTTTTGATAGATAGAATGATTTAAATATAGAGAAATACTATTATTTTTGAGGTTCCAAAGAAATTCAGTTAAAATAAAATAAAGCGATAAAGATATTTCAAAGATAGCAGGAATTCTTCACGGTATAGGGAAAGGGGTTTTACTCTGAATATAACGCGTGCGAAGCGAGCAAAAGCTAGCATCAAATAAATCTCTGTAAACTCTAATAATGTTTAAACACAAAAGCACGACTCATCATATTTGAATAGGAGTCCAGGAATCGAGAACGCTTCGGCACGAATTGGGCCAACACGCACCGGGGAAGTACCACACCCTAACAGAAGACCGGCGTGAAACGATGTACGTACGATGAGGGGGGGGAGTCGGAGACACGTATTTTCCTCACCCTCCCCAGTCCTTTCCTTTATTCCATCCATTAATCCTCTCCTTATCCCTAATTCAATAAAGTTGGCGATCCTTTTGCGCAGGCATATAACGTCTCCAAAAATGTATGGGCGAAGCTGGTCGCTCACCATCAGGCGCCCTACCGGCTCCTTTGCCAACTATCATACAAAAAAATGGCACAGAGATAGATTATAACATAGATTACGCAGTTATGATACGAATAAAGCCGCGGTATAGAACTATATTAAAAATAAACATAATTATTATGCGATCCAACTAAGAACAGGAACACCAATGGCATAAATGTGTCAAATCTCATCTGAAAAATATATAGTAAATAATCATTATTTACTTATATGACTATTTCATAACTCAGATTATTAATTTCTTTGTAACACTACCGTCACAATATGGCGCCGAACCGATCCTGTTCCTAGTTGGATAGCAAAAATATACTCACTGAAAGCTCCAAACAGGGGCAGCCCCTTTCTCGTGTACTCGACACTGCAATCTATATCGTCCGAGTTACTGCAGTACATTGGTCTATGGCCGTACAGTATTATCCATGGACGTTTCGCCCTGTAACCCGAAACCACGACTCACCGCTAGACCGATAATTAATCGACCATTTGAATTGGCCATTTATTCGATAAGGATGACGTCAGAATCCCTTTACGCGATGGGCCCAGTACTATATTGACTGTGCGTGTGCGAGTAGAGATTCCAATAGGGTATAGCGAACTTCTCTTTCTTTCTTTTTCGGTTAGAGAGAGACAGAAGATATTAATAGGCGATTTAATAGGTGCACGTGATTAGTGCCTTGTTATTATGACGATATTGTGTTTTTTTCTCATGTGATTTCCTTGTAAGGAACGATGTTTTGTCCATTTTAGAAGAGTGTTTTTTGTTGAAGACACATTTGAGAACAGTATTTATTTTCTTTTTAACAGATGAAAGAAATTATGCTCAACTGATAGGCGTGCAAAAGGAAATGTCTAACAATGTATATGAAATAGTAAGGTAAGGAGCTGACTTTACCTTGAAATGTATGGAAGGTTATTTCTTTTTTAATTTTTCTTTTCTATTGATTAAGCTCGGACAATACCTTGTAATCCTAAAATCCCAGAGACCCATTTGTGGATATTTTCTACTGCCAACTACATTTAGAGACCTACCTTTTCTCCCCCCAATTCCAGGGCCTCGATCTATATATATATTACCTAGGTACTAAACCGCATATCCTAGGACCCACTTACCGAACCCGTAAGCCGGCAGTCCCACCCGGTTAGGCAGATAATTGTTCCAGCAATCGTCCCCAATGTTACTACAGTACATTGGTCTATGGCCGTATATTATGATCCACGGCCGTTTCGCCCTGGGAACGGGGTTTATTTTTATACAGAAATGAAACACTATTCGAGCGTTTTAATAATATTTTGAGCACAAATACTAAACCGCCGGGACCACGTGAAAAGCAACATCTTCTGAATCTACACAGAATCGTCAAAATCGCATCACCCAGTAATAGCTTATGAGGTGACAAAACACAAAAAATACAGTCGAATTGAGAACATCCTCCTTTTTTGAAGTCGGTTAGAGTTTTTTCCTAATTTTATAGACCCGTTCATGGTCACTTAATAAATAAATTTTTATTATATATATACGCGTTATAACATTAATATTTTTACGATTAATAACTACTTTTGTCATATTTCCACTCTCTCACCGTTACATTGCCCCATATGAATTTTAAAGGATGGAAAATTAAGACCAAGTTGTCATTGCCCACGATACAAGGCTAGACTAGCGTGGGTGATCTTATTTGGGATTCTGTTTAAGCCAAGGGTGTATAAAACATGCAGTGTGCACCCAAATATATTACGTTGGACCCAATCATGTACTTTCTAAATAAATATAATATGTGTTTTAATTATCCGGAACATGGGATGAGAATACCTTTCATTTTTAATATAACTTTCGAAAAAGGGGTGAGATATGATATATCTAATAGTGATATAATTGGCAATTTCATATGTGCAGTAACATGCAGGCAATCCGGGCAAACTCGAGAAAGCCTAGTTAAATAAAACCAAACCATTTTACCATTTATAAATACTACATATAACGACCTCGCTAACGTATTTGAAAAATTTTCATAGAAAATTGGTTGTAAATCAAACCATTGTAAGGACTTGATAAGAATATTAATTTTAGATTTAGAAAGGTTAAAAAAAGGTCGATTGGGATTGTTTATATCTATCTTAATGTAAGTTACGTGTCACACTTTATTATTAATCCTATCCTTTATCCTATATATTAACTTAAAATATAAATTTTAAATGACTGCCCGAGTTGAGCCAAGGCACGCAGCTAGTACTAATATAAAGCTGAAGAATTTGTTTGTTAGCTCGAACGCGCTAATCTCAGAAACAACTGAGCCGATTTGGTTGAAACTTGATACAGAGATATTTTGAGGACCCCCGAAAGGAAATAGTAAAATTTTTATACCGGTAACCACACGGGGACGGGATCTATGCGGGGGGGATGTCTATCTTTTCAAAATATTGAACCGTAAATAACACAAAAAGTTGTTGTTGTTAAAGATATTTTAAGACAAAAAACACCCAGATCTTCTAAAGTGAGCAAAACATCACTGTAGTACTGATAATGTTTGTTTATATTAAGTTAGTAGAAAAAACAATAGATAATGAATGGGTACCGCTGCTATTCAGCTCTGGAGTTATATTTCCTCCGCCTCTACAGGAAAAGCGGTAAAAACATATAATCCCTTTTGATTTTCCTTTTTTAAGTAGTTTTTAGCTATCTATAGAAACAATATAAAGCTGAAGAGTTCGTTTGTTTGAAGGCGCTAATCTCAAAATCTTCAAATCTTCTTTCACCCTTGGATAGAGGATCCCTGAATATTATAGGGTGTATACATATATAGCCTATAGGCAATGCATTTATATATTAATAATCGGTCGTCCCGGCTACGCCCGGATATCGAGATTCTTGTTTTATCCCAGTGGAGCATTTATTGATAAAAAGTATCCTATCACCCAAGTCAGCTCATACCCTGTCCGTATACCAAATTTATACAAAATCCGTTCGGTAGTTTCAGCGTAATTGACGGACAAACAAACAAACTTTCACATTTACAATACTAGTGTGAAGTGTGATAGTAGGATTACCACACCTGTTCTCCGCGGTGTTGGCCATCTCCAAGTCCCTCTGGAGCCAGTCGAATTGCTCCGCGACTAACTTCAGGCCGTACTCGAGGAAGTAATAAAACTCCGTCGAGATGGACACGAAGTGCACCGGGCCCAGGTCGAAGCTGTAGAACAGGCCCTCGTGCCCCTGCGGCATCGTGAAGCGGTTGCGGTAGTTGCTGAAGTTGCTGGAAAGGGAAAAAGGAAAAATTGAAAAGAAACAGAAGAAAAAAGAAAAGAGAGAATAAAAAAAGAAAAAAAAAAGAACAAGAATTATACATAGTTGGTGTTTTTTGTTAGGAAATATATCTCTTTGGATTCAGGGAATGAATTATCTTACTGATAACATCAATGGATCACATCAGGGTGATTTTAAAATGGGTTGATTGGAAACTGTTCTCAATAAACATTTAACTATGTTAAAGAACCTTACTTTTCCTCATGACAATATTCATTTTATAAAATATCTGTGAAAATTTATTAGATACCCTCGTTGACAGTTTCAGAGTAATTATTGTAGATGGATTGATGAAAGCGATTCACGCAGTTTAAATAGTTTAGACAATTTATTTTCAATACAAACTGGGTGTGTGGTTATACTTGTAACTCCCCTGATAAATTATAAAAACCCTCAGAGAGTTCCCTCTTCCTCAATTGAAAATGACATGCTGTGCTGTTTATTTATTTATCATAAAGAGATTATAGATTAAATTATATGATTAACTAGTTTCGAGTCACTGAAAACTCTTTCAACAACGAGAACTCCCCCCCTTTCCCAAGTCGGTTGGCGAGCACACTCACTAGGCGGCCTCGTGGTTCCCGGGGCAGGTCATGTAGGGCACGGCGGCGGCCAGCGGCTGCAGCTGCCGCATGAACTCGTCGCCCACCAGCGCGTCGTCCGTGTCCATGTCGTAGGCGAAGTCGCCCACGTGCAGGATCACGTCGAAGTGCCCGCGCTCCGTCTCGTCTTGGAGGTACGACAGCGACTGGAGGCCCACGACAATTTTTTATTTTTTATTACTATATGTCATAGCGGGCGACTGAGCTGGTCGTTCGCTTGATGGTAAGCGATCACCACCGTTTGTGAACATCCACAGAGTTGGTGCCTCTGCGGATGCGCTGCCCTTTTGAGGTAAGGGATAAGGAGAAGATTGACGACTGGACAGGAGAAATGGACTGGGAAGGGTGTAAAGGAAACGACATAAATAAGAAATAACGGTCAACCAATCTGGCTATGTGCACTGTACAGTGTAAACATTGCATTATACACAGATTATAATATTAAAATCGTAAATAAATAAATCTTGTTTCAATAAATCTTCCAAATGTGTGGGTGTGTGTGGATTTACACCAGCATGTAATTTTAAACCTTTATATTTTATGATAAAACCCTATATAAATCTTAGTAATAATTAAAGAATCCTCTACTCACGTGAGCATTTTTGTTTCCCATATCGCCGTATATGGCCGCACGTACTACCCACTTCTCTCCTTCAGGAGGAGTTTTGAAAGAGAACAACTCTGACCAACCGTAACTCGAACCAGCATGGTATTCTGATGCGAGATTTCATATTTTTTTTAGTATTTCTTAAGTTTTCTAAACTAAATGATCAACGAAATTTTAAATGATTTGATGATGATGAAACTTATGTATAAGCTAAGCGGATTTTTTTAAATTAATGCATCATTATGTTACTCTGTATTATATTTTTTTAACCATGCTCATTTAAAACATACCATATCTCGTGTCAAACTTGAGGTCAGCCAGTGTGACCCTGTGTATCCACATGAACCGTTTCCGGGGACCGCCGTCTGTGAAGCGCGTGCGCGTGCCCACAGCCTCTTGGTCCATTACACCTTGCCCGTACTGCACTCGCGACTCGTGCGTGTTGTTGAATGTCGTCCATGTTACGACTATGTCGTTGCTTTTCTCTGGAATATAAAGTAATATTAAGCCCTTTTTTACGTTCCTGGGGAGGAGGTACCAATCCAGATTAAAAAATGGGACCAAGTGACAACAAATGAACGTCAGTTAAAAAAAAAATAGAATTTCTTGTAAAATGGCTGTGAATTTAGGAAGGCTGGTTGGTTACTTAAAAGTTCTTAATTTGTTATTAGATGTTTTAAATCATGAAGTAATAACCATAGGTTTACAAGTAAACTATATTATTTCATAACTTAGATTTATTATACTGAATTCCTGTGTTCTATTGCAGGGGCAAATGCATGACTGTTATATTAATGAATCAGTGTTATTTTACAGGAAACTAGGTGATTAGTGTGATTAGTGTCCTGGCAGACCAAGACATTTTTTTAGTTAGTATATACAGAGAATCAAACCCAGAACCTTTTGATACTACTCTCACACATTAACCAGTGTATAAACGAGACGGTCAATATTTCATTGACCGTCTCGTTTATATTACAGGATAATATACCACAGAAAATTTCAAAAACAAGTATATTTTATTATTTAGGACATAAACAATGATTAATATTAACAAAATACAGTTAATCTGTACACACCCGCGCTCCACCATATATCTTTAATTATATTTGTATAACATATTGATAAGATTGCTTATTTGTCAGTTGTTACTCGGCTGTTGTTATTTATCAAATTATCTCTTTTATTTAGTTTAAATGATAGATACATAGCGTGCAATGTCAGTAACATAATATAATAAATAATTATAGCAATATTCTAAAGTAATATTTTAAAAAAACCTACATGTGATTTAACTACTCATAATTTAGGGATAAAAAGTCCAACAAGATATATAGGTTTTATTACTTTTACTTTATAAATATTCATAGTTCAGTGGTAGCATGAGCATCAAGTGGCACACCAGCTCTTTTTACTGATGATGAGATAAAAAAAGTATAAATTACATGATTTTATTTAATACTAGCTGCGCTCCGCGGTTTCAACCTCGTGAGTCCATATCCCGTAGGAATATCATGTTAAACATTGCCTATATGTTAATCCAATTGTCCAGCTGTCCACGTAGCAAATAGCAAATTTTTAGCATTACAATTGGTTAAGCAGTTTTTGCGTGAAAGAGCAACAAACACACACACATCCTTACAAACTTTGGCATTTATAATATTAGTAGGATAATTACCAATTTTACAGCCATATGCCACATCAATAATTTGTAGAATTCTATTATCTTTTAAGTATATATTTATAGAACATTCCAGCATTTCAAATACATTTTATTGGCTAATTTTTAACATGTTCATTAATGTAGGTGTCTTGGCAACAGTAGATAAATTCCCAGAAATAGTTTTAGCACATATTTATTAGATACTAAGTCTATGACAATAATGTAAACTCAAACATTGCTGATAATTTACAAAATAGGGAATATAGATGTAAAGTTTTTATTTATTCCTAGGCAGCTGGCTAAAATCATTGTGATGGATTCAAATTTCAAAATTATAAATCAAAAATAAACCCTCAGTTTTTCATATTTTTATTATTATTATTATTATTTACTAATTAATACTCAATTATTTAAACAATAAAAATAATCAATTTCCTTTGCTGTTGAATGGAAAATTAAAATAATTAATAATAAGACGTGCAATTAGAATGCGTACTTCGATGGAAAAATTATGGATTCACAAACAAAGAAATATTCGTAATCAATTAACAATAATAACTTACCACCGAAAGCTATGTGTATTTGTTCAGGCTGGCAATAAGCGCAGTCATAGCCAGGATTCACGCGACTTTCCTTTTTTGCCGAAGTTACGGCCAAAAATAATATTATTAAAAATACCTTCATTGTTTACTGATAGCACACAAACACAGCCACAATACTTGACTATCGCATATTAACTGAACATGCGGAACTATATTTCGAAGTTTGATATTAGAACAAGCTAAGCCTTTACGCTATATTATGTTATTGTTCGAAAATGTAAACAATTTATTTTTATCGACTCGACTTAACGCACTTGAATAGCTGACCGCTGACGTTTCGGTTTGGTATCTTGTCAAATGACAGTTGACATATTCAGGGCAAATTGTAAAAAAATATTTTGCGTACATACTGCACAAAAGAAAAATATGTAGGTGGGTGCTAGAGTCTAGAAGTAGAGGCGTCTAATATTCTATGATAAATAAAAATAAATAACAATATGGCTAAAATATGGCCAATGGTGAAATGTTATAATATTATTTGAATATCATAACAATTAAAACCCGTCAATTCCACAAATAAATTTCAACAAGGTATCGAAGAAACTGCATTTTAACAAGACTAAACTGCCTTTTGAACGGGTACACCGGGATATTTTATATATTTTTATTATATGGAATAAAAAACTCGATAAAAAGTTAATCATTTATTTTTAAATATATCGAGATCTTTGCTTGCTTATTTACTACATAAATAATTTGTCTGATCATTTGTTATCCGTTCCTCTATTTCCACTTGGTTTCAACCATCATAATAAACACCGAGGGATTAATAATGATTTTCACATTGTTTTTTTTAAGCAGTATTTAAGGATACATTTTTGGTAATACTCTGTGTCCTATTAGATGATGACCCCTGTATGTACATTGATCACGAATCATTTCTTCTCTTCTGCTATTGACAACTGATGCGAAATAGTATAATATAACTGAAAAAAGAAATTCTTTCAATATAGAAAGAAAGAAAAAAAAACATTTATTTGGCGACATGAAACACAAAAATACAGATGAAATAAAAAATAATAAAATAAACAACTAAAACAAAAGTAAATAATAACAGAAAAGAGAAAAAAAAAAGTACAACAATAGCGTGTCCCACAGTACCGCCAAAAAGGATCTAGTTCAGCTTGTGCCAGGCGTTGGCCTGGCGCTGGTTTTCAACTAGATCCTAAGTTGTTCCGACTCACGGATGCAAAACGACGCATATATAAATAATAATAAAAAATAGTGTGTACTTAAAATAAGATAAACATTTATATATATATATACATACATAAATATCCACATATAGCAATAAATACATAAATTACTTAAACATAGACTCATATTAAAAATATTAATAATTATTGACATACTATAGAGAAAAAAAAAACAAATAAATGAATAAATAAATAAATAAATGAAAGCACAGAACTGGACATTAGTCTACCCTACGTTGCTCATCGATTAAGTAGTTTCTAAGTTGTTTTTTAAAAGTTCTAACTGTAACATTATATCAAATGAATTAGGTACTTTATAATATGACGTTGGTGACATTTTTGAATAATTCATTACGTTGACTGTATGAAAAAGTAGAGAGAGTATGAAAGATAAAGGCAGTAATCTTTATCTGTGGATATGCTAAAAATGTCTGCTATTTCGCGGTCCCTTTTAAAAAAAGAATGTAAGCAAAAATTTAAATCCGCTTTTTTTATTAAAAAGGAAAAACCTATTTCTTACTTGCATAAATGAAATACACAGACACCATTGTGTTTACTTCTGCAGACGTTTCCAGATCTTTTGAATATTGTAGTGCCATGAGGATAGTGCCACAGAGGGACAGCACTATCAGGAGGACGGAGTACAGCCACGCGGTGAGAAGCCAAGGGTAAAGGAGTTTGGGCTTTTTCTAAAAATAATAAAACATTTTTAATAATAAATTCACTATCGATTTTTGTAAAAAAAAAAATGGTTGCCTGTAAAGTCGATTTTACGGGCGAAGATTTTACGTGACAACGTCTTTTTCTCGGTAGAATATTTATTGATATGAATATTATTAAATTGCACAATAGGAAAAAAGAATTGCACAAATTTAAAGTATAGAAAATATATTTTGTTTACTAAAAAGACAGAGACAGACACACAAGCACGCGCCGATTCAATGCGCCTAATTCTCTAGTGCTGCGCGCGCGGCGGACCGATCATAGTTCGGTGACTCATCGTAACGTTACCGGGCGTTACACTTTTTCATGAGTGACTCCGAGCCGCAACCTAATTTAAGACGTTGTCACGTCAAAATATGCATTTTATTATACAAAAAACAAACAAATCGGTTTATAAAATATAATAAAAAACAATTCATCAGTATAATGCATGACAAAAGCAATTAGAAATTGATTAACAATCACATGTAACATCAATTGATTTCAAACCTAATAAAGAAAAAAACAAGAAAACGATCAATTTAAACAATGACAAATGAAGATGAAGTTTTACAAAATAATATTTACTTATATTGTTTTATAAATATACATTTTAATTTTTGTTTTCGTTTTATTATCTATGTCACTAGAGCGGTAAATTCTAGCGAAACGACAAATAGGGTTTTACGTCCACATAAAATAGAGATATAATTGCGATAAATAGTTCCGTTGCTCATAATCATTTATGATATATTTTAATCGAAAGGAAATTAATAACATCTTACAAAAATGTGTTTTATTATTCCACAGATAACATAATACTATATTATGCTATATTTTATATGATTTCAGGGAAAATCCTGATTCATAAGGTCAAATGCACAAATTATAAAATAAAGCTTAAGTATGGATTTAGTAGCCATATCTTACAGACTTCTTTTGTATTATAATACCTCAGAATAAAATTACATAAGAATGATTATTTATATGATACGAAATTTCAAAAATATTCAGGTATTATTGTTGCGTTCACCCTATTTTCTTGGTCATAATATAATAAATTGAAAAGTATTGTTTGAAAACGAGTCTCTCATTGAAGTGTTATTTGATTTATACGGTCACATGTTACTGACTTGAAAGTCAAATAAAATTAAGGCCATATGCATCAGTCCTAGAATGAAGCTTTGTAGAACTATCTCATATTAATAATGTTAACAGTACTGTGTATCTGTATACAGTAAAAAAAATATTTCCTAGACAGATAATCGCTAACTTACTAAAAAGGCGCCAAATGTCATGACACAAGCCATAATGAATTTTATGACAGCTGCTATAGCTATGGCAGAATAGCTAATTCTTCTCACATCATTGTCTAATTTGGGCAACATGGCTGCCGTGCTGTAGACGAGAGATGTTCCCGCGGACGCTATCTGAGGAAAGAAAACTAAAATAAATACTACATAAAAAATTTATTTACATTATCACAATTAAACACTTTTAACACTAGTATTGCAAGTGTTTTGTCTGCATTTGATAGACATATATACATTCTCTCAGAGCCTAAATGTTTTACCAATCTACCATAGATTCTCCGTTTAAAGAGTAAATATCCGTAAATATCCGACAATAACTCCAAAAAAAAAAAAAAATCTGGGGTATAAATTGAATATGACGAGATTTACCGTGATAACTAACTTGCGTACAAAAATTCGTAAGGACGTAAGGAAGTACGAATGTTCGCTCTCTTGTAGTTTTGCAAATGTTTCTTCGGTTAACCAGATCAACCAGATTATTACCCATACATAATCGTCGCATATTTCAAAATATAGATACCTACCCACTTACTACATATTATACACGAAATTACTTATGAACGTGTAGGTTTCCTAAAGTTACTTTAATATCGTGCTTTAAGTACCAACACAATACAGAGTATAATAATGGTACTTTTTCATATAAATGTGACATATCTAAAAAAAAATAATTTTAGCAATAGTAAAATATATACATAGTACAATCTACTTTTAATCAGTTCATCTTATCGTATCGGGTATCGCATAGTCGGAATATAGTTTCATCTGTATCTATCTTAAATACATATTTATTGCGATATCTATCAAATTTAAGATGGAATTGCATCATACAGAATTAAAGAAGATCAATATGATTGATTATAATACCTTACGATACCATTTTTAACCGACTTTACAAGACTTTACGGTCGGTGCTTCAACTTTATTTTGATTATTTGACATATTAATTCATGCTATAGGTATGGCTAGTATTTACAAAATTTATGTAATCTTTTACCACATAAAAGCGGTCAACCCATTTGCAAATGGTGATGGGTGATAGTGATTGCTTACCTCAGATGGCCGCTATTAATATTTGTAATAAGCTATCTTTATTATACTACTCTTTGTAGCATATGCTATACCGAAATGGCACTATATAGTCCGGTCAATTTAGACCAAAAAATGAGGGTGAAGTTACATAAAGTCCCAACAAGCTGAATTTCTGTGAAG
>NC_052117.1:8904400-8947976 GCF_012273895.1 Zerene cesonia
TTATGTTTTAAACAACTTCACAGAAATTCAGCTTGTTGGGACTTTATGTAACTTCGAATGTCTAAATTGACCGGACACTGGTTTTCAGGGTCCCACCAGACAACGAATTTTCCGAAGCTTTTTCAGTTTTTATTGCTTTTTTATCAATTACTAGCCGACCCGGCGATCTTCGCAACACCAAAAACATTTTGTAGAAAACATTTATCTTTTAAACCTTCCCTGGACTCTTATGAATACATTGAAACCAAAATTATCGATATCGGCTCCGCCATACTCGACTTTTAGGGAGACTAACGAACAGCAATTTATTTTTATATATACAAGATTAAATACTTATATAGAATAAGTCAATGATATATTATTCAATATATTTTATACCTTGTACATTTACTGAATTAGAATACATAAAAAAATAGTCATCATTACATTGTATTATACGATTAAGTATATGATTTTTGAATGTTTGTAGAATTCAAATGGTTTATTAAATGATCGATGTTTTCTTTAAAAATGTTTCGTATGTTTTACTCAAAACAATATATGCTATAAAAACATTTATATATATATACTTGGACATATATAAAAATAAAGTGTACTATGTCTGAGTCTGTCTCAAGTAATATAAGTATGTGTTATCATTTGAAGATAGTACTTACAAAATATTTATGCTCTGATATAAGGGAAACACTGATTATTTTATCTACATAATATGGAATTCAACAGGTGTGTTACAAGATGCCCAGTGCCCACATTTTGTTTTGAAAATGAGATTATAAAAAGAAAATCTTATTATATTAAATATCACGTACTTCGTGTATTTTCGATGAAGTATGACATTTTTTACGATTTTACTTGCGTTTTCTTTAGCATCATCAAATCTGTTTATTTAGCAAAGGATAAAATAACTATTTAGAATCCTCTCTACCTCTAAACCTACTTCATAAAGACTTATCACACTGGTTATATGTATGGATAACCTCTCTAAAATTGTTTTTCAAATAAAATGTAGATATAAGAATGAAATGTCGATTATATTATTTTTGTGTATCTATCACAATTCAAATTTTTATTAAAATATGCCCTGTTCGTGGTTTTTACATGATTAAAGTATACATAAACAAATCAACAGAAGAAAATAACCATTGTGTTAGCAATTATTTCATTCAATCAGAAATGGTCTGGTTACTGTTTTATTATAATATGTATGGGTTATGGAATATTGATATTAGAACCAGTAAAGAAAAATATGTTTATGATGCTTAAGAAACAGTAAATTTTATTATCAAGAAGTGAATTATTTGCAGCAGCACTGAGTAATTGTTGTTTTATAGATTCTTTTAGATAAGATTTTCACTTGATAGGATCAGTCTACTAATTAATATGATGACACATTATGACACTTTATAAATTTCTTTAGCACATCACAAATGAAAAAAAAAATCTTACCAGACTTAAAATAGCCACTATTTTGGCGCCAACACTTAAACTAATGCATAAACAACAATTTGAGACCGGTAAACACATTTTATTTCAAATTAAAAACGAAAATAAATCCTTATAAAAATATGTGTACAGTTTAACAATTTAAAAACTATTCTTGTAGAATTATTTCCTAATTTAAAATAATGTTATAGATTTATAATAAACGGGGATTCCGTTGATTTTCTAAGGACGTTGCCTCCGAAAGGAATTTCCAAACTAATTGATAAAGTCCAACTGTAAAATGAGATATCTTTGATACGATGATATCATTGTAGTAAGAATGATAACATACAAAATTGCCAATTACGCTAAGCAACTACATATCGTATGAAATGATAAAGTTAATGACTATAAGTTATAGAGGTGCTAAACTGGTCGCAATATAAAAAACAGGTACTTCATTTTTGTTAGAATTCACTTTTTCATTTCTTTTTCAGGAATAAACAACAGGAAACAAATTATATAATGGGAGTTTTGATAGAAAAATTGCCACTTTGTTTTCTTTTTAAGCTCCTGTAATATGTTTTCAGTAAATATGTCTATATCAGTATATATGTTTTCAGTAAATATATTTCTCATGTAACCTAAATTTTACCAAAATTTCGTATAGATATTTATTTAAACAGAATATGAAAAAAGTTAGACCCGAGGGGTCGTGGTTTTGATTCCCGAAGGGGACTTCCAAAAAAAAAATTCCGTCAGGCAGGACACAGAAGGCTGATCACCTACTTGTCGGTAAAGAAAATCAATTAGTGAAACAGATATGTATATCATCTGTCCCATATACCACTAGGGGACACGGGACTTCACTTTTTTTATTTAAACAACAGATTATAAAAGGCGAACTGATTCTTATTTCAAAATAATTAGATCGTTTTGTTGTATTTATTATTTATAAAAAAATAAAATTGTCAGCAACAGGTATCTATTAAACTGTTCCTAGAATATCTAGGCACCACATACAATACCTAGAAGAGAATTTATCAATTGTGTCTCATTGAAATGGCAGAATTTTCATGGAACTCCAAGAGATAACTTGTAAGGTGTGGTCGTGTACTGTCTCCATATATAAGTATATTTCCCAATGTGTTCCGTCAAGCCGCTTTGGTGAAGGGGCTATGGGAGCTGGTTAGTGTTCGTCCACTACACTTTGTAGACCCACGCATCTCATAATATACGTATTTTAACTACAGCATAATATTTATAGACCAGCTGAACCCGCGGTTTTACCCAAAGCCTTCCTCAATAAATAGACTATCTAACACTGAAATAATTTTTCAAATCGGACCAGTAGTTTCTGAGACTTGCGCGTTCAAACAAACAAACTAACTCCTCAGCTCCATAATATTAGTATAGTATTAATATAGATGATGATATATTCTAAAGTAATTTATACAGGATGATAATCTCAAGTGAACTGCAAATGTAATTGAATGTAATTAGGTACAGAGGTCATAGTACGCGAGTAACGCGAGTGAAACCGTAGGCTCCAGTTTGTATTATAACAAATAATGAATTCATGAAGTGGCACTGAGATATCTTTATTTGTATTATTGCACCTGATAATATATTTTAGTAGCAGACTAAAGTCCTATTTATATGGTTAATAAAAATAAAATAAAACTAGCTGTCTGCCCCGGCTTCACCCACTTCTCACGTTGTTTTCTCTCCGTAAGAACCTTTCTTGTGCATTAAAAAATGGTAAAAAAAAAACAATCAAATTGGTCGAGCCGTTGTCGAGTTTTACGCTTAGCAAAATATTTTGCGATTCGCTATTATAGGCGCAGTATACATAATATATGAGTGATATAGTTGTATACTTCGTTATATATATGTCCATTTTATTAATATAATTGAAAAAAAAAATCGAATTAAAGTATGGTTTAAATACGTCATTTTTAAATCTTTAATTATATTATTAATCTGGAGAGTTTGATTGTTTGTTTGAACGCACTAATCTCAGGAACTACTGGTCTGATTTGAAAAATTCTTTAAGCGTTAGATAGCCCATTTATTGGGGAAGGCTATAAGCTATATCTGTAACACGGGCGAAGCCGGAGCGGACCGCTAGTTTAAGCAATAATACGGAAAATAAGAAAGATTTTAAAATAAAAACTGCACAAAGTGTGTTTGATGTTTATTGCTATGATAAAACCACGTTATCATAGCGTATCGTAGCTATCTATTATAAGATTTTCCTCATTTAATAAGATTGTTCAGAACATATATTGCTATATTATACAACATGTAGAAATATTTACCAGTGGGCTTAGTTCAAATATTTATACTGCCATGGGCGTGGTCAAGAGGTGGTTTTAGGGGTTCAAACCCCGTTATCCCCCAATAGTATAAGGTATCGCAATCTTGTTGAAAGCTGTGCCAACAGACGATGTCCTGTAATTGCGTGATTTTTTAAACTGGTGTTTGATTTAGCATTTTCTGTTTATCTTTTCTGCGTAAATTGGTAATTTTTTGTTTGTTTTTGTTTCGAAGACTTTCATCATGCAGAAGTACCTCATATGTGTTCCACTCCAGGATCACAGGGCCACCTATTTCAGGCCATAACCCGCCACGCTAGACAAGGACATGGATAAATTGAAAAAAAAAAATTGTTCAGGTCTCGAACTCGCGACATTTCGATTAAAGTCTGAGGTTCCTAATCACTGAGCCATCACTGCTCTATCTTCATTTTTAGAGACATGAACCATAAATTGTTTATTTCTACTCGTACTGAATTCAAATAGAGACGATACTTAATATAAGTAAACGAATATCAAGAAAAATTACGTCATATTCATCGGTTTCTCAAACAAACAACGAGCTAAACTCCGGCCCCAATCAATCCTCGCTTACCTCTAGTCAGAAACCGTGTCCATATCTCAGAATCTAATATTATTGCACGCTGATAACGCAATGAACGCTATCAGTTATAACTAACACTTTATTGTATGGAGACGCGTGTGATGTATGAAGTAGTGGAATTGCTAGCGGAACATTGGAACAGTGAGTCATGGGTGTGCCGATGGTGAAGAACTGCTGCTGCTGCGGGACCTTGCACACGGGGACTCTTATCATAGGATATGTTTATATTGTATGTATATTGAAATAAGTACTTGAGTATAAATATTGACGTATTGACCGACTTGTCGAGAACTCCACGACCTCCGCTAAATCAGCGTTTAATGTGAAAATTTTTATTGTATAAAGAAGTATTTATGTTGCGTATGTAGAATGAATGTTATTTAGTATTAATATTCTCACAATTCACGTTTAAATTGTTGAATTTTGTTACCATTGGACTGTGTATACATAGAGAAGTAAAAAGCGTAGTACGTCATAACATTACGCGCATGATATAAATAGTACTTGCTAGGAGGCAGAAGCACGTTTTATATTTGAATTTACATTTAAATCCATCGTTGAATAGCACTTGTGAAGATTTGTGTTTTAAAGAGTGTACAGATCACTGGGAAAAGCATAGCAAATGTAAAATAGCATGTATATTGTTTGTATATATCTGTGCTAATTCAGACTATTATATATCTCTGTACTAATTTTCATACAGATCCGAAGAGCTGTTTTCGCGTGAAAGAGTAACAAACATCAATCCATCCATCCACAGTTACAAACTTTCGCTTTTATAATAAAAGTAGAATTCCATTGTCCAGCTGCTGCGCCCACCTTATCTGGGTTTTTGTTTTATCGACATTATGTCGTTTTAATATTTGCCATTGACAGGGTTTAAATTTTAATAATCAGCTGTTATGTACATTTTGTATGCCGTAGTAGACCGTTCTATTAACACTATTTCTTGTATTGTATACCATGCTATTACTTGTAACGTCCAGTTAGCGGACCAAATAAAAAAATCGAATTAGAGTATGGTTTAATAGACTATTTTAGATATCACACCTGTAATTTCAGACGTTAAGATATTTTGCTCATAGTACTCATATAGGATGATGTGGAGGAGATAGAAGGTGATATTTCTCCATCGGTTGAGGATCCTCGACCACTCCAAGGCCGGTTATGCTCCCATTGATGCCAGAAAGTTGTATATTTTTTAATTTGAGATATGCAGACGTTTGACCGCAGTCCTACCTAATGGGAAGCGGAGACGCGATCTATGGTGGTAAGTCACGTCTACTTAGAAGGTGCCATAGATTTTGCTTGCGCGATTCAGTACATATATCGCTATGAATATTACCGAATTAACCTTTCTTATTGTAGGACACTATATAGGATGTAATGAATTGAGAGGTAATAGTGATCCATTTATCCAGTCTGATATATGCTTAAGCATAAGTTGGCAAGTGTATAAATTGAATTAAATTTCTTTTATTGATATATACTTCAAAAGAAACAAATTGATGATGGAATTTTTTTGGAAAATAATAAACGATTTTTTTAATGCAACCGTCGGTAATGGAGCTGGTGGGTGGTCAGTGCTACCACCGCCCATGAACATTTGAAGAGGTGTACGAACGATTGCAGACATTACGCCTCTACAAATGGATTCAAAATTTACAAATTTTAATAAGACCTCGTATATGCTACAAAATATATAATATAAGCATAAACACCGCGCGATAATCAACCTACATTAAGTTATAAATCAATTTAGTGTTTTAGTTAAAATTTTAAAACGACCTTTACAAAACAATATGTATCTTATCTATATTAATACCTAATTCTTGAATGCCGTGAATATGCGTATTCCAGTAAACGGATTATACTAAGATATTTTGTGAACAAATTTTTCAGTTTATTAATATGAACTAAATTATGTAATTTCATAAATAAATGTGTTTATAATAATGTTTTAGGCATTAGATGAAGGTAAAATATGCCTTGTTTGATGATGATTAAAAAGTAACCGAAGATATTTACCAACATTTATTTCGTATTAATTATCCTATCCTATCCTACTAATCCTACTAATATTATAAATGTGAAAGTTTGTAAGGATGTGTGTGTGTTTGTTACTCTTTCACGCAAAACCTACAGTACCGGTTGCAGAGAAATTTGGCACGTAGATAGCTGGACAATTGGAATAACACATAGGCAACTTTTTATCCCGATGTTACTACGGGTTCCGAACTTATGCGAGTGAAACCGCGGAGCGCATCTAGTATAATGTATATAAAACAAAAAGCATGACTGTAATTGCTTTCCTTAGTAACACTTTTACTTAAACGTAGTCAGGGCATAGTTGGCAGTATAGTATACACAGTATATATTATCTGTGGTATAGCAATTGAACTACATAAGTAAGAGAGTCATTGCACAAATAGTTTGACGTACTTACCTTGAAGCATATTAATTTGTGTATATTGCGATAAGAAAATCCGAAATTAATAAATGCCGTTTATACCCTAGTATAGTATTATGTTATCTCCTAGTTATTGCTCGCGACTTCGCACGCGTTAAATTCGGAGTAGTTTAATAGATGTTATAGATGTTATTATACATATGAGCCTTCCTCTTGAATCACTCTGTTTTACCAATTTCCGTTAAGTAATTTTAAAGATTTAAGCATATAATAAATAAAATAAAAAATTTAACATGAAATTCTCACTCACGTGCAGTTGAAAAGTACGATATAATCTTGATCTCAAAATCATAGAAAACACACTATTAAGAACAATCATATATTAAAAGCATATAGACAAGCTATACACAAATAATTTTGTATTTTAAAAGCGCAACGTCTCGCTCGCTCGCAACGAGACGGGCAAATACCTTACTTTTTCAAATTTGAAACCATCGCATATGATTGTTTTGTCTTTCCCAGGTATGGTCTCTCTTAGACCTCACCGGGTACTGCCTGCTGGTGACCCTCGCCCCCCTAGGCAAGGAGGGGACCGTATCAGCACATCGTTTCGTGCTGTACGTCACAGCTGCTACTGTTAGTGGCATTCATCTATTGTGCTCAATACTTCTTATTGTTGCTGCGTATAAGGTAAATATGAGTGTATATGTATTGTTAGGTCGTTGATTCTAATTAAGTATTTTAATTATTGAAAATATGTGTATTAGATAGCTTAATTAATGTGCTATTAAAGTGCCAATACTCAATTAAATTTAGCAAATATTTAACTCACCAAATAAGTGACACTATTTAAATATTTATAGAATGTGTTATAAAATTCAATCCATGCCAGGCATATTTCGTAAGGAATATTAAGCCTTAATATTTAGCAGATCCTCCTTAAAAACGTAATATTCCAACACAAATAAACGAATTAAGCACTAATTTTCCAGAAACTTCCATCCCTAACATTACCATGGACGATAGTAACGGGCATTATAACGGCGCTGTTCTTTGTCATGTGCCTTACCGGCCTTAGCCTCATCCTGCAGGACTCGGGAGAGATGCTGGAGATAGAATCTGTGGTTATTGCCGTGCATTTCGCTAGAGCTTGTGAGTATTCTTTTTCTCTTCTCGATGGAACATCCAGAAATTCAAATATTTTGAAAAATTGTGTAGAAAATAGTCTTGTCATCGTTATTTTAAAATTTTGCCAACTCTTTATAGTCTGAGTACCAACCTTATGTAATGGCAATCCTACTAATATTATAAATGCAAAAGTTTGTAAGGATGTGTGTGCGTTTGTTGCTCTTTCACGCAAAAATTTGGTGCGTAGACAGCTGGACAACTGGAATAACATATAGGCTTTTTATCCCGATATTCCTACGGGATACGGTCTTACACGGGTGAAACCGCGGGGCGCAGCTAGTACTATATAAATGTCCTTACTCCATTATATTGCTATTTTCCTTCCAGGCATTTCGGTTTACTGCATTGTGGTTGTGCACAGTCGTCACAAACAGATCATGTATGAAGAAGACGAAATACGGTTTCAACATTCAGCCAGAATATACCATCCTGTGAAAACATCCGATCATCCAATATAGTTTAAATGATTTTTTGTTGTTGTTGTGGCATTGAGCGAAATCCTTTTAGCTTTTGCCAGTCAATTTAAATTAGGAACTCTAAATTGTATCCGTGAATTCGAATTTTAAAATGAAACATTTTTTATTATTTTTTAAATAACTATTTATTATTCAGATTTTAGTAACGTGTTTAATTTATAGTTAGACATAACTAGAAGTCCCTTTGCCCTTTGGCAGTAGAAATATTGTAATCCAAAAATATTAATAATAAATAATCTAAATAACTTCGAATGAGTCTGAGAATGCTATCAGATTGTTAAGCTATATATATAAGCTTTCTGGCTACGAATATACTTCGCCTAAGATTATGGAAACACTAAATATAACAATTATTTGTAATGTTAAATAATTATTTTAAAAAATAGGTTAATAATAATAACATTTTCATACTCTTAAATTTGTGATATTTTCGCTGTTAATTAATCAATTTCACAAAAATGTATATAATATTTAATATAGATTAGCAAAAAAGCAGTGGTGGCTCTGGGGTGAGAACCTCGGACTTAAAAATCGATAAGTCGGGGTTCGAGACCGGGCGAGCGTGCAGGAAACAAATTGATTTTTCAATTTATCTGCGCATGTAGATAACATCACCACTGCTTAAAACGGTGAAGGAAAACATCGTGAGGAAACCGGCATGTCCGAGAATCAAAAGTTCGACGACATGTGACATCTGCCAACCCGCACTTGGCCAGCGTGGTGGATTATGGCCTGAACCCTCATAGGAGGCCTGTGTCCCAGCAGTGGGAACATATAAGGGCTGATGATGATGATGATGATGATAGATTAGCAAATAATAAAAAAATAAATAATAAATAAAACGCTTGACTTTTTACATCTATTTTAGATAATTATTACAGTATTGAGAATAAATTATTTTATACAATATGTAATATCCTTTATTATACAACGTATTATTTCTTTATCATATGACATAGAAATAAATAATTCACCATTCAAAATATACCATTCATTCATACATCAAAAATCAAATACATATAATATACATGCAATACATGGTATAAATGTTATTACCTATAATCAAATTTAAGTAATTTCTACGAATTGATAATTATCTTGTCTATCCTCTATAAATATAATGGAAATTAAATATAACTGACGTAAGAACTTAGTCGTATTTAAATATTTAAATACTCTTCTAGTTAAATTCGTAAAATCGCGCTTTGCACTTTCGAAAAACCCAACCCAGACGAAAGTGACGTCACATGACGTCGACTATAGTCTTGACGTCTGCTAGAATATCGACTAATATGTTTATCTCTTTCACTCCACGTACAATTTGAGTGTGCCATCTCGTTTTCAATCAGTATTGTATTCACATCTCGTATGAAAACGGGTGTCTGTGTCCGTTTTTACAATTTATATTTTCAAAGCATTTATTAATTAATATTTTGTGACAGTGATTGTGCTAGGAAATAATTTATAACTTTTAGTCTGATTTTGGGTGTTTCGCCTGTCACTCTTGGCTCTATTATATAGAATCGTCTTGGTCGGTAAGTTATTGTTGTTTGCCCAAAAAAAAAATATAAACATACTTTACTTATACACACATAATAGTAAAAATGAAAGCCCGTTGTTTTCATAAGTTTTCTTCAGTTTTGTATGACCTCAGTTCCTTATATGTTTTTAGAAGTAAAGATCTCAATTGTTTAACTAAGCGTTTAGAATTTCCATTAATTAATCCACACAACAAACTCGAAAAGTGTGTATTTTTTTAATGACTTAATGAAGGTGTCTTTGTAAAATTTTACTTTGTAAGTGTTATAATATTTTAGATTGTTACTGTGTTTATTTTACAATTATCTCATACTGTAATCTTATCTCTACTAATGCAAACATAAAACAATTAACATTTTATGACGATGAAAGGTCACATACACTTGGCTAAGATAAATCAACTCACACTGTCACTTCCCATCAGATGCTATCTTGATCTTCATTTTATTCAAACAGGCTATTGAATGATTTCCTATTGTGATGAAAGAACTGAAACATTGTTTTTTTAGCCACACACTATGTGACTTACTTTACATATCTATATTTGAACTAATTTAAAATACATAGGTCATAGAGGACCAATTTCATGCACCAGATAGAATTATGATATCAGTTCTTCATTGTTACTAAGACTAGGTTACTTCATTGTTACTAACTAAGAGAGTGGGTATCCATTGAGAAACCAGTAAAGTTTAATACAAAGTTTAGTCTGTTACCTAAGTATCCTATCCTATTTTTTCTTGTGGTAAGCGAGGAAATGTCCATATTTTTATATATCTAATGGCCTTAAAAAAGGTTACTAATTGAAGTTTCTTTATTTTTATTTTTGGCTGTGTTACATAGCATGTAATACGAAGAAAAAAAAGCTTTTTTTACAAAAAAAATACTGGCCAGTTTTGTAAAACCTCGGATACTATAACCTTGAGCGGTGGAACTAATTCAAGCAATTGTGATAACAGCAATTGAATTCAATTAGTATGTTGTCTTGTTTTTAGGTCTTACTTTTAATCTATTAAGTACCATATGCTTGAAGGAAAAAAGTATTTATTATTATTTTCAGTATAATAGAATGTTTCTGTTTTGAAAAGTTGACCAAGTTTTGTGACACTTTGCTGGTTTTGATTGTTGGTTGCAGTTTAATACTCACGAGGATCCATAATGTATTATTCATTCATTTCACAAAAAACGGTACATTTTTATAATACTGTCTTTTTATATGAAAATTTTAGACACGACAAAATACACATACTAAATGTTTGTTTTACTAAGCTATGTTGCAAATTCTATATTTGTATTACAGCAACAATCTAATTTAGGTGTAATTTTTTTTTCTACTATTGTATTTCATGATTATGAGCTGCTTATGAAAAGAATTGTTGGTATTTTTTATGTGATATATTATATTCATACATCTGTACACTTAATCTGATTTGGATTATTTTCTATTGATGAAAATGTGGGTTTAACGGGTCATTGACATTAGTTAAGTGCAGCCCCGGCTTAATGCTTGTAGGCACTGTACATTGTTATGGGGCAAATCTTATTAGAATGTACTAATTGATAGACTGGTATGGGTGTGGCGTTTTTTTATACCATAGCAGGCAATTAAGCTGGTGGTTCGCCTGATGGTAATCTTAAATGTACTGAATATGACCTGTAACATACTTTTATTTTCCTAAAATTTATTATGGTTGTTCCTACACTTTAGGAAATGCTGTTAGGTTAGTTTATAACTAAAGCGGTTAGTAACTATCTGAAATATCACTCCTCAAGTCTGACGAACTTTTAGTTTTAGGTGAGCATTTTTATGATACACACGATAGGGGGGCAATATCAGTGGTACGGCTGATACGGCTGTAGCTACGCCCCTACTTTTAATGTCCTTTTAACACGCTTTTATTAGCTTCACGATTAGGTTTGTATGTAAACGACTCCCATAAACTCGATTATGACTGACTTTGAACAGATAGATTTCATTCAAACTTTATACACTTATCAAGGATCGATAATTATATAATAATTTCATGAGTTCGTCTTAATATCCTGACAAGAATCGCCAGGATTCAATAATTTCTTGTATACTCGGTTTAAGACATAGTGAGACAATTAAGTTGCTGTGCAACACAATGGAATTAAACTTTGGTATTTCTGTTCTACGGTAGTTACTTAAAATTCACGGCAAACCTTGAGAGGTGCACTATAAGAATTTCAAATATATTTACAACCTATACTATATACCGCGGGCAACAGCTCGCGGCTTCGCCCGCGCAGCCTTAATCAATAATTATGGTATAAATTTTCATCCCCCGTTTTATCCCCTTGGGGGTAGAATTTATCAAAATCCTTTTTTAGCGGATGCCTTCGTCATAACGCCTATCTGCCATCCAAATTCCAGTCCGATCCGTCCAGTAATTTGCGCTGTTCGTTGATAGATCACTATGTGGGTCAGTCACCTTTGACTTAATATATAATTAGATAGATGTATTTATATATTTTCCACACAATAGTCACAAATTAACCATTAGATTTTTTGGGTTATAAGGTAAATACTAACAAGTTTTAATATTTTATCTTGTTATCCTCAAAGTTCTTAATTGCCTTGAGATCGCTGCCTAGTGATAAGGCCGCCTTTTTCCTACTTTTTATGTAACGTTTGCTGTTCATGTTCTTATGACCAATAAGAAATTTATTTCATAAATAACACTTGAATAACTTATTGCAAATACTGAGACAGCTGGTAAATCCGCTAATGTGTAGCTTACTATATCTTTCTACTAGGAGTAGGAAAGTACTACTAAGCTACTGGCTATAGTAACCCATATGGCTATAGCTGACACTATGATCACGACAGTACTCTATTACCGTGCTCGCTCGATGCATTCGCTTGCAGGTTTTTGGTCTTTATATTACTGTTGCTCCTTATCTATTTATAGATAAATAATCAGTCCCAGTTGTCTAGTATGACAGGTTAACCTTGATTGTTTCGTCTGGGATGGGTTTGTGGTGCAAGGTAAACGCGGTTCCGCTGGAAGTCAGTTTGACGTTTGAAGAGAGATGTTTTATATATTATGTTAGTCCTGGACCTTTCAAGAATCTTTTCATTTGAGGAATTAGTTATATTAAAGGATGTTTAAATCTAGATGAATGTATACATTTTTCAACAGACATAAAAAGTGGAAGTCTCAATTTATTCGTTATCTCAGACCTTTTGACTGTATGAAGCGAGAAAACTGATGTCTCTGGTGTCGTCCTATTAAAATTTTGTCTTTTTTTGCTTAAAATCTTGGTCGTTCTTCTGGCGATATTGGAAAACGATATGACAAATTGGAATAGTTTTATCTGTTTTCTTTATATGTTGGCTGGTACAAGTCTATATAATATTTTAATGTGAGTTTTTGGTAAGAAATTTTGTAAATAAAGATAACATACTGAAAGAAGAATAGTGTACGTAATACAAAGTATTCAATCTTGATACAAACAACTAAATGACATTATAATTGGCTATTATGTAGATTTAATAGCTATTAACTTATCTTTACTCATTACCTGTATACGTGTTCCAGTAGGTATTAGATGTCTATTATAATGGTAGATAAGCTTAAGGCTTTAGTCACTTTAATATGTTCTGTAACGTGAAATGGAAGGAAACAGTTAAGGTACCATATTTAACAGACTATAAATTAAATCTCGGAGACTTGTAACTATATTTATTTATTTAAAATCCTTCCTACTTAATATTATAAATGCGAAAGTTTGTAAGGATGTGTGTGCGTTTGTTGCTCTTTCACGCAAAATCTACTGAACCGATTGCAATTACATTTTGTACGTAGATAGCTGGACAACTGGAATAACCTTTAGGCAACTTTTTATCCTGATATTCCCACGGGATACGGACTTAAACGGGTGAAACCGCTGGGCGCAGCTAGTTATTTAATAAAATTATACACAAACGAATCTTATCACTAATAATTGAAAAAGGTGCAGTATAGTAAATTAAGTGGCCTTATCTTTATTTATTTTTAGACAAACATAATAAATATAATCCCGTTGATCTTTCGTAACTTAAGTCTCTACTTAACGGATCTAGTTAACCGTTGAACTGGTCAGTAAAAAGAAGAAGTCCTGGATTATATTTTAGCTATCTATAACCATTCGATCGCATCATGAACACCGAGGCGGGTGACGTGCGGTGAGTAGATTTAAAATATGAATTTAACCTTTTTGAAATATGAATTTAAACACTATTTTATTAATACGAACATGTGCCCAGGTCCCTTTGTTCTTCTTAATATAATAATGTGATATATATTTATTATATATTGTTATAAATAATTTAATTTAAATATGTTGCGTTAATTCGCATAGTTTAATAGGTATTATTATACATATAAACCTTCTTCTTGAATCAATATCTATTATTAACAAAACCCCATCAAAATCTGTTGCGTAGTTTTAAAGATTTAAGCATACATAGATAGGGACATAGGGACAGAGAAAGCGACTTTGTTTTATACTATGTAGTGATGATAGACGTACGTAGATATTAGGTAGTATTGTTGGATTAGTAATCGTAAATTAGGAAATCCTACTAATATTATGAATGAATTTGCTTGAAAGAATCTATGGATGTTTGTTAGTCTTTCATATGAAAACAACTGAACGGATTTGGATGATACTTGGCAGTGCTGTAGCTTGCACATCAGAATAACACATTATTCATAGAAACACTTGCTTTTGCCCGTGAGATCGACCGAGGGTCAAACTAGTTTTAACTTAAATTTTTTTATAATTATTCATATTTCTATAACCAAGTTAATACGATTCGTTTTAATCACTGATAATATAAACATACTAGTTCGTGTTTGTCACAGCTTCGCTCTTGGTACATTTCCGGGGTAAAAAGTATCCTATAGCACTCGGGAATAATCTAGCTTCCTTTTGGTAAAAAAAATTAAAAACCGCACCAGTGGTTTCGGAGCCTTTAGGGTACAAATAAAAAAAAACTTTTCCTCATTATTATATTACTATAGATGGAAAAAACTGTCAAATTAACCACAGCTCGGTAAATTTATGGAATTTTTTTATTGTGTATTTGGTTGCTTGTTTTAAAGATATACAGATATACATACACAGTCAATAAATGACGAAGAGGGTGACGTGCAGACGTAGTGTAACATAAAATATCCTTATTTGTTCGTTTCTTACCGATTTTCCCTTTCGAACCACGTGTTTTTGTTCTTCTCTGCTTTATTTATCTCATTTTAAGTAATCGTCTTGTGGTTACAACGTCACATCGTCAAGTTGAGGATGTTTTGGTGACGGTGATGTGCGTCGCGTGACGCGTTTGTTCGTTTGCCTTCCTGTGTCAGGGATTTGACAATATCCGATACTACTAGGTGTTATCCGCGTCACTCGTGGGATATCCGGGTGAAAAGTGCTAAAATAATAAAAAAAGCTTACTCTAAGCTCTACCTCTGTACTATATCATACATATATGATAAGCTGTTTCCGCGTGAAAGAGTAATAAACATCCATACATCCAGCCGTACTGGCAATCTTTAACTATGTCCCTATATTATACATGTAAAAACATTGGATATATCGACAAGCCCAACTTGATACACTATGTCGTATATGATGACATATATATGTACATATATATCCTCGGACCTTCTATATGCCTGTTCCATATCACAATGAAATTACTATTGTTATTGCGTTGATTGTGTTTCATTATCGGAGTTATCATCCGGTTAATGCTGAACTGAGTACAATGTTAATTGTTTTTAATTAGTATCCATATATTAAAAACTAAATTTTTTGTCGTTTGTGTGGTTGACATGTTCAATTATAAAGTATTGACATAGATGCTAGTAGTGGATCGAATTGGTAAAACACTTTATGTTGTATATATATGATTCACCCGCGTAAGTACGTGTATAGGAATATCGGGATAAAAAGTTGCCTATATGTTATTCCAGTTGTCCAGCTATTTACGTACCGAATTTCATTGCAATCGGTTCAGTAGTTTTTGCGTGAAGGAGTAACAAACACACACGTCCTTACAGACTTTCGCATTTATAATATTAGGTGGATTTACCTACAAGCTGTGCTCAGATGATGAAGACTAAAGTATTCTTACAATAAAAAAGTGCAGTCCCACGTGCCCCAGTGTGGTTGGGGCAGATGATATACATCTGCTTCGCTAATTGATCTTCTTTATGGACAAGTAGGTGGTCAGCGTTCTGTGTCCTACTAGAACAAGACATTATTCGTGAGTCCCCACCGGGAATCGAACCCTAGACCCCACGGTTCTATGCTCACGCGATTACCCCTGTACCAAAGAAAGGGTCAGATTCATATAATGGCTATTCCAAAAATAACTGTCGGGCTGAAAAAAACTACGATTGTATACAATCTGGAAACGTGGGTGCTATTAAAAAACTTATCGATTTAATACCAGAGCGATTCACAAACGACCTTGCAATTATGAAAGAATTTCTTAAGTAATTACATTGTGATAAACTGACATAAGGCACTTTATATCCGATACAAACCATTTCCGAGCGTATCTTTGCAATTTATATTATACTATAAATTTTCTTAACTTGCCTGGCAGACAATAAAAAATAAAAAATAGCTGAATAAGTTCATGGTTCCTTTATATTAAAACTAGATAAATTCGCCTTACCGGTACGAGGAAATAGTCTTATTTGTTTTATATGTTATTCTAGGTCTACTTAATAATGTGCATTTAATAAAGATATATTGTTCAAAAGCGCTTTTAAAGAAGCCTAGATGGATAAATAAATGTTTAGGTCGAGCTCAAGCAATTTGAAATCATGATAACGGATTTGTTATTTTTAAACGAATTATTGTTATCGTTTTTCCAGGTGTCAAGAGGTGAAGGAGATGGCGGTTCCGCACATTACATCGTTTTGCTGGTGCATGGGACTGGAGGCCGGATCTAAATTGGTTGGATTTTTGCATATGGTGAGTGTGATAAAAATAATTAATACCGATATTTAAAGACTGTCCTTGGCCGCTTCACGGCCGTTAGGAAATTTCGTTAGATTGATACACGAATGAATTTAATCTAATTTCGACTGACATAAAACATATAGCGTTACTACTATTAGAGATTAAATTTAGCAATAAATAACATTAAATTATGTATGTATTACGTATAATTCTGAGAACTAGTATATTTTTATAATTCTTAAATTCGACATCGACTACCGGCTTCCGCATGGCTATGCGGCGTTGCCATACCTACACGCGTAATTTTTTGCGACGTTGTCGGACTTCAACGATATCATTAATAACATATTCGCAGTTCGCAAACGTGCCGACCTTAATACATACAGACCCCGAGGGTGGATTGATGTAGTTTATCTGCACCAAACACATGCCACAATATAAGGTCAAAATTAAATAATATCTATACTCTATATTCAATTTGCGATAAGGTGAATTAATTGTAATAAAGAGTTTATTCGGTGCAGAATCTGTTTCAAGCGTTTACGTACTATATATATTTATTAATAATGCTCAAAATCGCCTATTTATAGGTCGCCGAAAAATGTCCGAGCGGCGTTGCATAGATCCTTCATTCAAATTTAAACCCTATTTCGTTGATCTTATGTTCAAAGTCGCTGACGAGTTTTCTCTTCGCAGCACACGCGTAGGCAGTTTTGTTTCAATTTTTGACCCCGATTGTGGGTCAGGACTCTAGTTACTTATTGTTAAAATATTACAAGCGGTTGTATTGCGTAATGTTTCAAATAGATTAAAATTAACGAATAGCATCTTAGACAAACATCCTTATTAGTTATTCATATAAATATTTTTAAGTATAGGTACATAAGTATGTCAGTTCAGTGAATTTTGTACTTCATGGATTTTCGATGAAAAGGCAATATTCAATTTTAATCGACTTCATGTGCGTATATCTCTAGTTATTTATTTTAGCAAAAAATTTACTTGGAAACCTCCATCACATTTATAAAGACCCTTTCAATGACATCTAATTTAATTATATATTCGCATTTTTTTAACCTTATTAGGTTCTCTTCAAAAAAATATCTACAGTTATGGTCTAGTTACTGTTTTATTAATTATACGTAAAGACTAGCTAAGACTGTCATATTTGATTTATAGACTTCTAGTCTCGTTTAAAGATTTCTGTAATGTGCGATGGAGAGATAAACCGTAGCTCCGAGTTATATATATTAAAATATAAAATAATAATCCTACTAATCCTATCCTACTTCTTACTAATATTATAAATGCGAAAGTTTGTAAGGATGTGTGTGTGTGTGTTTGTTGCTCTTTCACGTAAAAACTACTGAACCGATTGCAATGAAATTTGGTACGTAGACAGCTGGACAACTGGAATAACATATAGGCAACTCTTTATCCCGATATTCCTACGGGCTACGGACTTACGCGGGTGAAACCGCAGGGTGCAGCTAGTATATATATAAATATAAAATAATAGTATAATATACATCATAACATTCCAGCTAATCTCGCTCAGTCTGATGATCGTGTGCGCGGTGTACGCGGAGGCGTTCCGGCAGTACGTGGGCACGGTGGAGGACGCGGGGGACCACCTCTACAGCACGTGGTACGCCATCACCAGCGCCGTGGCGGTGCTGTCCGTGCTGCACGTGCTGCTGGCCGCCACGCTGCTGTTTGCGGTTTATAAGGTACTAAGCTGGTCGCCCCGGCTTCGCCCGGGTATCAAGGTTCCTGCTTTATCTTAAGCGAGCATTTATTCGGTATAAAAGCTATCCTATCACCCCAGTCAGCTCATACCCTGTCTTTATACAAATTTCATAACAATCCGTTCAGTAGCATCAACGGGATTGACGGACAAACAACAAACAAACTTTCATATTTGTAATATTAGAGTGATAGTGTGATTAGTGTGACCAGTTTTCGCCCCGGCTTCTCCCGTGGTACACGTATAGCCCAAAATGAAGTTGCAGCTTGCCAATGGTGGGAGAATGTTCGAAATCGGCATAGCGGTTTTTGCGTGAAAACAATACAAAAATACTAAAATCTCCTCTTAGTAATATTAGTGTAGCCTACACTACGACAACTAGCTTCGCCAGTATGCTCAATATACATTTTTATGGTAGAAAATATCATCCCCAATTTTATTTCGTTGGGGATAGTATTCATCAAGATCCTGTCTTAGCGGATGCCTATATCATAGTGGCTATCTGCATGCCAAATTTCAGCACGATTGGTCCGGTAGTTTGGGTTGTGTGTAAGTGTTAATAGATCAGTCACTTGTGAGCTCACTCAAAACTCAATTTTGTACTAACACGTACTAAACTATTTATTTTCAAATTCAAAGCCAGCTTAAACCATAGTTTCAGATGTTTTGGTACTTTCTTGTTTGTGTTTTTGTGTTTGAGTTGCAAACTCACCCACAGAAACTCGAAATTTATTCATCTTTGAAAAAAGCTTTTATTTATTATACATTAGATTCCTGTATTGTTCTTTAAATCTTCTCTGGAATATTCGGAATGCAACAAAACCGTGACCGCCTCCTTGGTACAGTGGTTGACGCGTGAGCGTAGAACCGAGAGGTCCTAGGTCCAATTCCCGGTGGGGACGCACAAAAAAAAATGTCTCGGTCTGGCAGGACACAGAAGGCTGATCACCTACTTGTCCCTAAAGAAATTCGATCAGCGAAACGGATGTACATCATCTGTCCCATACCTCACTAGGGGCCACGGGACTTCACTGCTACCAAAACCATGATTATAAAAATCAGACCAACCGTTCTCGAGTTTTAGCGAGACTAACGAACAGCAATTGATCTATATAAGATGTAATGGAGTCCAGAGATTAAAATAAATGGCTTATTGTGTTTTTCTAAAACTGAGGTTTTATTATAAATAAAACATTTTATTTATTCACATAAAATATATTTTTTAAACATTCAAGTACATCAGTGAAAAAAAAAAAAAAAATGTCATCCGTCATCCCCACAGACTACATAACAACTTTACGATCACAGATAATACATACAACACAAAACAGAATTTCTTTAATCCGTCATGCCCACAGTTAAATATAAACTTAAGAAAAATTAAACGTAACATATGTTATTGTAATATTCAGCGCAACACGCGCGCCCTCCGCGTGTGGGTGTGGCTGATGCTGGCGCTGTTCTGCGCCTCGCTGGTCTACCTGATCGCGGCCATGACCTTCGGCTTCACCGTGTCCGGCTCCGATATATTCCTCGCCTTCCTCCAGGGGCTGGTGTTCTTCGGTGAGTGCTACTACTTCGGGTCTTCCACGCAGACCCTCACAGGCCTCGGGGACCGTTGAATTGGGTTAAATTAGTGATTGAAATTGTTTAAAAAAATTTCGCTAGCGCGATTCAGAGCGGGCCATGAACGCGTTAATAGTTTGCTGATACTTAATCATCATAATAATAAAACATTTATTGTCAACAGCACAAAAACTCACAACATAAAAGATACATGTAAAAACCAACGATATTTATCCGTTGACAAAAGGGGCCAACTCAATATAGTATCAAGTATCTGGCGCGAATGATAAGAAATAATTCGCATCACTGATTTTCAGTGGCCTCTGATGACATTTGGAGTGCACAATTAGAACTTAACTATACAAAAAGAGAAATAGATAAAACAAAATAAATAATACAAACATATTTTAAAATAACAACCAAAAAACGAAAAAAAAAATGTAAAATAGTAAAATACTATATTTATACTATAATACTTGATATTTATTAAAATTTTCTGTTTCTTCTCGAAATGTAGGCGTAGTCAAATTAGATATAAATATACGAATGTAGCATGTTAGACAATGTCTTTTACATGAAACTATGTTTTTTTTTCAATTGGTGGCCTAGAGGTCGCTATGATTCGACCTATGTGTCAAATCCTGTCTCATATAGAACTATATTCTCAATTCATAAATCATTTTAATGAAATTTTAAATAAACTTAAATTCTAAATAGTGATAATAACAATAATTTTCAAATGTTTTAATTCAAACATTTATTTATTCAACCAGTTTAAACATTAATGTCATGTAATATGTAATGAATGTTAATTTAAACACAATATTTTCAGGAATATTGGCGTATTGCATCCTATGCGTGAACAGCTACTACCTGATGCTTAAGAGCTCCGAAGACATGCAAGGTCCACACAAGACTGATATCTAAGACTAAGCGCTTAAGCTACATCTAAGTCACTAGGTTAAATCTTAAGTTTACCTGTAAGTGTATTTTATGTAATTTGATATGGTTTTTTTGTATGATTATAGTACAAATGGTACTTATTATAAAATAAATAAAGAAAAAATTATTGTTACATAACTTTAAAAAATGCGTACAAGTATTTCTAGTTTTTTTTTTATTTCAGTTTACTCTCTTAAGGAAGTTTTAATGATTCAATATATAGTCCAAGATCCAAGAGCCGTAAGAATCAACTTAGTTTCTAAGGCATATAACTTTCGGTTCGCAGTCGTCTCTCAGTCACAGAAGTACACACATTCAGGTATTAAAAAGTACAGGAAAATAAGTTGTGTCTTACGGCTCTTGGATCTTACCCTAATAGTAATGGGGTACTATTTAATTTACGTTAAAATATTTCATGTTTTTTTAAGTTTAAGCAAGATTATTAGATTAGCTTGTGAAAAATTAACTGTACCTGCCTCATAACTAAATTGTAATAACTTTTAAAAATGGAATTTTAAAGATATAACCTTTCATACAATTTTAAGAGAAAATCTTTTTTTTTATAATGACCCGATTTTGTCCATTTACACACAATGTAATTTATATTTAATTAAAGTGAATGTATTTAAATTATTATAATTAAAAAAATGAGAATAAGAGAAAAACGCAGCTAAAGATATATTTGAATCTTCCAAAAATCAATTTGAGAACAATAAATTATGTTAATTTTTAATTAAGTTCTTTACATAAATCGTGCCATTTCACGTAGCAACTAGGTTTTACAACATATAAACGATTACATTAAGAATATTGTACTCTTGTTATTTGCCCAAATCGTGAGTGCCAAAAAGAGAAATCCCATACGAATCTCTTTTTGATCAATTATACTATTGCCTTATACGATTTTGAAGTTATGGCTTTTATATAATGAGTAGTAGAAAACGTAGTTTTTATTATTAACTTAAAATTTCTGAAATGCGAGGAACAAGTTGTAATATTTTTTTGTAAGAACAACAAAAAATGGCGAGTATAACTGTATGTTGTTTGTATATATTATGAAACTTTAAGGATCATATTTTTTTTTTTTTTTTTTCACCGTGCCTTCATGTTTCGTCCTGTTTTTTTAGGTTTATTTAATGAATACTGAATGAGTATAGAGAAATATTCACAAAAGACAACCTCAATGTCACAAATTAGAAATGACAGGCGTTTCTGTTTCATATTTAACTAATTGGTAACCCATCAATGGATTAGCCCAGCCCACGTTGCTTAACCTGTGATTTGCGACTGCGCACACTCTGCCTTCACAATCAAGCCTTATTAAGGATATGGTACCTTTATATTAGAAGTTAATAATCTTATACTATAAATGATATATAAATGTATGTAAAAACATGTTCCTACCGATATATTCAAGTGTATACTTAATAATAATTCTAAAATATTCTAGAGGCCTTATTCAGACAAATACACGGGATGCATTTATATACACAAGTTTTTGTGAGAAATTTAGACTTTCGAGAAACCAAATAGTTTAATCATTTTTTGACCATAAATTATATGTTTTTTTTTTTGTTGTCTGTTGACATAAACAGACAAGTTAATTTCATATCCATTGGATATTGATAATGATGATGTTAAGAAAACTTTTTGCGGTTTAGTGACGTTTTTTTGTTACTACTTATGATAGATAATGTAAATGCTTTTGGTTTCATGTGTATGTAAGAGTGAAAAAATAATTATAACCTTAAAAAAGTACTTGTTATTGCATAATATTATGGTTAAGTTTTATTTTTTATACCTACTTTTTAAGCAAATTACTATAGATCCATGAATTTTTTATCCATAAAAAAGAAATATTCTAAAAAGGACACGTTAACAATGTTTTTTATTTTAGTTTTTTATGAATTTGTATTATCATTATTATAAAAAAGGTCTCTTGTCAAAACCTACAACATTATTGTGCTATAATCTGAGCCAATATTGAAACGAAGAGAAATTAAAGTTGTATGCCGTCTCATTCATACATTGGCGATTGATCGAATGCTATCTCGCTTACACAGTCGAAATAAAATTCGTTTCTGTAGGCGCCGATAATTTTCACAGAGTTCCGCCTTTTAAAAGTTCAAAAATAATATGAAATAGTTAGAAGGGCAGTAAAAATAAGATGTTTTATTTCAATTAGAAATCTCAAATGTATTTACGTAGGAATTGAAATAAATGTGCTATTTACATGTTGCTTAATGTTTTTTTTTATTTGTGTCCTTAGCCTTTATCTATCTAAATATGTATTAATTAAAGAAAAAGCAATAAAAATGGGGTTTTCAATTTCTATGTGACAAAATTAAACTTGCACTGAACTTGTCAGTTAAAGTATCAATCAGTTTCAAAAATAAAAAGCATATTTTATAAGTCATATCACCAATATAAAAATAATCATCATCATCATTAGCCCACATTTATTCCCACTGCGGGACACACGGCTTCAGCTCGGGCCAATTGTGTTGTGCAGATGATTATTGATCAAATTAATAAATTGAAGTCTAAATAAATTTATTATTATATTATATTCGCATGATCTGCTTGTTCGCAAGTTCCTCACCACAGAGCCACTCGTCAAGGGGCATGGAACTTGATTATAGACAGAGACCCACTAAAGATGAATATCAATTACTTTTTGGATCTTAGAACACCAAAAAGGTAAAGCATAATATGTAAATGATCAAGGGTGACAAAATAAACACAATAATAAGTTTACACAATTGTTTATTCATCGGAATAATCTTATATTACGATGACGTCACATGCTTAAGTTTCTTTCGAGTGGTAATTCAATAAATATATTACAATTTTATTCTATAGATATCGTAATAAGTACAAGAGTACGGCGGTTTAAGACTAAACAACAATTTATCACAACGCCGAATATGAGAATATTTTAAGTCTATGCAATTATTCTACAGCATCAATGTATTTTTGTCTGTGGCGGCCGCAAATTCATTAGACAATATTTGTTTTTTAATCAAAACAGATTATATTATATAATCTTAACTATTTTGAAAGATAACGTTACGTTCCTATTTTGAAAAAATACAACGTAACGGGTACAGATATTGCCTAATGAATAGAAGGCTTTACATAAAATGGTTTGCTACAGATAAATAAAAATATTGGTAAGTAAGTAATTATTATCTAAGGTAGTGAAAATATTTCTCAGTTTCCTAAGTACATAAGTTAATTAAAACATGGAAGAACATAATGTAGGCTCTAAGCAGAATCTAGTTCATATGAAAATATATTAAAATGAAACCTGGGTAGGTACAATAATTTACAAATAATTCATTAAATACAATTTTACATGTATCGAGATTTTTAAATGATGTAAATTATTGGTAAGTAGGTATATAGTTGGTAATTTTATATTATTTGTCACAACCAATTTATAAAATTAATAAAAAATTAGGCATACATATTCAGACACATATCGAGATCTAATGCTACGTGTTATATCTATACATTCAATTGTTTTGTTAAAAAACTGGAATGTCAAGATATTTAATGGTATTAAAAAAATATCCAGTAATTAAACATCTTTATAATTTTTAAAAAATTATCTACACAATTTCGTTGGTTCTTCGATAAACATTAGTTTTCCAAAACGATATCAATTCATTTCAGAACTATTTCGCTAACGATAAATTTAATGAAAAATAGCCTCGCATTGTGCTCAATGACTCGTAAGTATAAGCCGAATAAGTACAGGCTCTATAATATACATTAGCAAATAATCAATACCACAATAATTTCCAATTAGGCGTCCAACATTTACAATAAAATTTAAAATTAGTGCCGATCACTTCAACTAGTCTTCCCGCCTTAACTATTAAATACATTACAACTATCCGACGCCAGATGTCGCGTCGGCAACTTTATACAACGCTAATACGGGCGCAGCTGACGAAGCGACCACATTATATGCGATACAAACATTTACAGATAATATTGTTTGTGAAACGACCTTCTAAAGCAAAACACCAAAACACCGCAGTTATATCATTAATCTGTTATATAAGTAATCGTCACAAGGTAACGTAAATGCAATGTTTCGGTGTTTCGCCATCCATCCATTTCGGCTGTTTGCGCGACCATTTCCTCAAGCATCGTGTACTTTACACGTAACAGATGCTGTATTATATCAGCATACTTTGAAACGAATTATCTGTTCAACACAGGTGAAAAAATTAACATAGTCATCTCACACATTTGTCAAATGATGTTAAGATGGTTTCATTTATAAGTGATTTGTCGATTATGATTAAACTGAGGCTTAAATAATCTCGCGCAATATAAAAACGGCAAACACGATCGCGCCGCAGCTGCGCCGTATCTAACACAACGCTAACAGATAAATACTTAACTAAGGGTATTGCACGAAAACCTGGGGCACGTAACGCGTGACGTAGAATGTACATAATTACAGTGGGCCGGTTCGGGCGCGTCAGTAGAGGCGCGCGGCGTCCAGCGGCGGCGGCTCGGTGCCCACGTCGATGTCCGCCGGCCCGTCCTCGTCCGCACTCGCCGCGCGGGACCGCTGCAGCCCTCGCACCTGAATTCATCATAATCATCATCATCATCATCATTATCCCAATTTTCCCACTGCTGGGACACAGGCGTCCTATGAGGGTTTTAGGGTTCTGGCCATAATCCACTACGCTGGCCAAGCGCGGGTTGGCAGATATCACAAGTCCTCGAACTTTTTAAATTCTCGGACTTATTCATCATTATTTTGTTACAAATGTATAATTGGTTCGCGTGATGGTAAGCCATTACCACGATTCAAATATGGTGTCAAGCATCGCACACATCGACCCAAAGACAGCAGCATTCGCTACTGTTCTGTGGATTCTTCCCCGGCGCGAGCTCACCCAGTTTTACTGTTTGTAATGCATTTTACCGTTGACCGGAGATAAGTAAATAAATAAAAACGCTATAAATATACAGTTCGGTAAATGGTAAATGAATTACAAAAATCGCTCGAGTGCCTTTTGAGTTAAATCATCACAAACAAAGAACCTTTGTAACGCACAAACAAACAAAAGATAAAAATTTTCTCCTACGCACATTTCCTATTAGTTGAGATGTGAGAGAATTGGATGCGGAGACGGGAATACCTGTCAATTGTAAAAAAAGCTAAATGGTTTTTGGCGTTTCATGAACGGGCACAAAGCGTTGTTCTTCATACATATTTCCATGCTTCATTATGGAGGTTATCAAATCAACAAAAACGAAAGACAATGGTTATTTTCTACAAAACCCACTGGCGTTCCTGTAACAAGTAAGTAGGAAGGCAACTCACTTGCAGTAGCAGGTTGTTGGACAGCAGCCGCGCCTGGTGCTCCTGCGCCTTGGCCCGCAGGCACGCGATGCTATTGTTGCGGAAGGCCTCGGGGTCGTCGTACAGTTCGCGCGTGTCGGGCGACGCTCGCCCCTTCGCTGACGACGACGCGGTTGTGCTGCTGCCGGGGGAACTCTGGGCTTGTCCGAACTGGGAAATTAATACATTATACATTATTTTAACTGTCGCTAGAACCAGTCCACGAAATGATAAAGTGATCAACGCCTGCGATGCGTTAGAACGAAGCGGCAAGTTGTCCCCGCACATAGAGCCTACACGGCTATAAGTAGAAAAATATAACTACACAAATATGTTCACAGATACATAAATACCACAACAAACTAACGTCAACAGGAATTAAGTATGTGTATTAAACTATCACTTAGGGACACACACATCACCATCACTGAGGAATAGAATGTTCTACAGCGGATTTATAACCAGAGCAATATTGTAGTGTTTATTGTATTAAAGTACTTATCAATAAAATGTATGGATATTCCACAGATTTAATTTTTTTCTCTACGTAGTATCGACATTCTTCATTTCTATGCTATACGTATACTCAAGTATTACTTGAAACGTGACTAGACATTAAAAAGCTGTAAGCGGCTTGTTTGTGTATTTCATATTTGAGATGAATCTTACTATTCAGCCTTAAATTTAAGTAAGACAACAAAAATTAATTAAATTTGAATTCATTGAACACACATTCATTAATTAAGATAAATTATAGTAACCCTATTTGAAATTTCTCGTCATCAGGTTTCTCTCACAGCACGCAAAGAGTTTGAATTGTATTATATAGTTTTATGTTATCTGTCATTGTTATACAGATTTAACAACTAATTGCTTTCGAAGAAAATCTTCTATAACAATGAAAGTATGTCATTAAATGACATCCTAAAAATCAAGAATCTTATTCAAATACTAGTACATAATGTTGTCGGATAATTAACTTTCGCATGTTATGCCTTTATTTGCTTTTCTCTTTAAAGCTAAAAACTGATTTTTCAACACTATGTTAAAACTTATTCGTACTGTACAAAACAACCGATTCAAAAATGTGCTTAAAAAAAGAGACATTTTTACATTTTTGCCTAATCGCTATCACACTAATATTACAAATGTGAAACTTTGTCTGTTTGGACGTTTGTCCGTCAATCACGCCGAAACTGCTGAACAGAGTTTTATGAAATTTGGTATAGAGACAGGATATGACCTGACTTGGGTGATAGACTACTTATCAAGAGATGTATATACCTGGTTATCATGTACGTCATGTCGGTGCGGCGAGGCAGAGGGCGCTCTCTCGGGCTCCGCTTCCGAGCCTTCGCGCTCCGACCCCGACTCCTTGAGGTGCTGCGCCGCCTCCAGTGACTTGCGGTGCATGCCTGGAATACAGGAAATGTTAGTGCACCTAGATACTGATAGACACCACCCGCTTCACACTGCTGGAACTTCTCATCAATACCGAAATTCGTGGACTAAATAAAACTGCACTATTTTAGTCTTCATTTGATTTTAACCACTGATTGATTACTTAGCAAGGGGCAGCGCAAGGCATTTCCTTTCTCCCCCAGGAATGATACCATGTTACCTACATCTACTTATAATAAGGCGATAGAAAAGAATCTAAGTTATTTAAAGAACATAGTTACATCTTGAGTTTTAACAATAAGCGAGAAACTCGTCAATTTTCGATATAATAAATAAAAGTCTAAGTAGAACATTAAATGTTATATTTAACATTTATGTTGCGGAAAGAATAAAAAAAATCAACAAACGATAAAAACTTACATCATCAGTTTTCACTAAGACTCACGCTGTTAAAACAACAAAATTTAAAATATTCACCAAGAATTCTTTAACGACTTTAATTAGTCCAATCCCTGAATTAATTTGTAACGTAATCACATTGAAAAAAGTTCGAGACATCAAAGATACGACGGGCGACATAATGAAGAGGCGCATACGGTGGCTTCTATTAGCGAGTGCTCAGATACCCACTTCATTATTATGCGAGCAGGGACGGATTGTAGCACTAGTCGTTAAGGGCCACGGGGCCGTGGGGCTTTAAAAACCTATGGATATATAGGACTTAAAATATTGTGTGATTGCTGTAACTGTTCGTACGCATTTATAACTCAATTGAGTGTTTGAATTATGTGATATGATTTACATATTTTTTATTTATGCAGCGATCATAATATGAACAGTGTATCATCTAATATTGCACTGTAAAAAGGTTTTAGTTTGTTAAGTTTTTATATAAATAAATCTTTATTTTATTTAGTGGGTTTTACATTTGTATAATTGTGGATTGTGGCTCAGGCCCTTTTGCTAGGTAATACCTGTGTTAACCTGTGTTAATATAAAAAACTATTTTCAAATTCACAGCAACCCCACACTCGTACGAGTGAAGATAGGTGTACTCCTATCTTCATTACATAATCTTGATTTTAACATGAATTTTTAGTCCAAACACAACAAATATGAAAAGAAAGTTTAACATGCATTGGGGCCCCACCACCGAGCCGTGCCCGCCGCATCGCTTGCACTCGACTTAGCTTCGCAAACGAACGTGTAGGCTTCTAAGCTGATTTGGTTATCCAGGTTAATATCGAGAGCGATACGAATTAATGTTCTCACTTCGTTACTAACAGCTGGATGTGCTGGGTTACGGGATACAGATGCATATTGTTTGTCGGATGTGTTTTGTTAATGATTAGATTGTTGAGTTTGGGTTTTCTATTCTTATTATATTGAATCATCAAAACATACATTTGGTACTGTCATATAACGTGAATATATTGGAAGGCTCATATCCGATTAAGACCACTTGCATGATTTGCAGTCAAAAGTTTTTTTTTCTAGTTTTGATTGCAACAAATACATGTGAAATATTCTTTCAGTGTGAGATAGCCCATTTATTGAGGCAGGCTATAGGCTATATATGTACATCGGGCGAAGCCGGGACGTCCCGCTAGTGTAGTATATACTTTAAAAAGTTGTTTAATATTATATTTTCTACTTTCTTCTATGCGAGTTACTGAGCTAAGAACTAGATGGCGTTGTGCGTCTGTACAAGGATATTTGTACACTTTTTATTGCTATTAAGTTTTGATAAATTGTATTTATAAGCTTCCAACTTTTCGTTTGATTAAGATTATATCTCTGTATAAGACCTATATTTAATATTAAGATTTTCATTGATCAAAATAAAACATAGACTCATAGATAAATAACAGAATTCCTTCCCTTTTAAATTATGATGAATATAACGACTTATATAATAAACATATATTAGACGATTTAAAAATCACATAAATAGGCGAATTTAAGTCGCATATTCCTGAATCGTAGGTACTATCACATAACAATAAGATCTTCAATATATATCAGAGTCTAGGATTATAGCTGTATTACAATTCCTACGCGATACATGTTTATAAACTACCTTAGAGAAGGCTATGAAAACATAACAATGTTTTTTATTAACAGTGTACCAAGCTACGTGGATGGGTGGTTAATCTCTGGAACTAACTGCCCATGGCCATGGTCATGTTTGAAATACTGACTGGCCACTGATGAAAAGTACCTATATAACTTATTGCTTTTAAAGGCGCTAGTAATTTTGGAAAATAAGTAGCTTCTTGCTTCAATATAGCTGAAATGAACGAGACACAAACTGCGTCGAACAGAACAACAAAACAGAGCACACATTTCGCAGAAGTCGTCACGGCATTATCTGAGCCATTAATTCTAGTACATTTTTGAAGCGTCGCCCATAAACATGGAGTTAGTCCACACTTGCGGGTAGTTAGTGTTAAATCAAATGGATGTATAGCTCTCGCCGTAATAGACAAACTTTACAAGTTACGCTAATGCGAGTTGCGGCGATTAGACGCTCGCCGTTCCTTTGCAAGGCGTGCTCTGTTTATTGTAAGATACCTACTTTTATTTCACTTCATCTATCTTGAAATATATTAAATATTCGTATTCAAAAGTGTTATGTAATAAAAAATTTAAAATACAAACAAAAATATATATTGGGTCTTTTCCAAAAATGCAATGTATACTACCAGCGTATGGCTTCTCATACACCTTTGTATTGATACTATATTAGACACGAAGATAAGCAACTACACATCAACGAATGTAATTTTTTATTAAGACAGAGAGAAAAGAAAATAACTCTAAACATGGTGTCAATAATACTAAATCTTTCAATTTCGTACGAAAACCGCTGAAATATCAGGTTCTAGAAGAAACTAGACCGTACATAACCACGGTATGTCCAAAACGAATATACTACGCAACCTGCTTTGTACCTTCCAATTCTAAACATGTTTATGCATTCTTTTTAAATCCAATTAATAATTTGGGTCCTCCCAATCCCCACTATTAATAACTTCGTACCCCCTAAACCAGCCAGCAAGCACATTGACAGGAGGCGTCATGGCGCCTAACAACGTAATAAAAACGGAGACTGATTAGGTATTCAATGCGACGAGGCTGTAAAAGCCTCGTAAAATCCTTCTAACTCGTATAAAACGCTGAGTGCTTCATAATAAAAATTTGAAATTGGAAAAATTTTCAGACATTTTTCTGAGTACCCATATTTCTTTAAAAAAAAAAACTGAAACTATTTTTTGAACATTAATATTTGGAAATAATTTATTCCGTAGGTATAACATGTAATTGTTAGATCACATTATCACCAATATGTGAAATAATCGTTCTCGTTAAAACTTCATCTTTACTTACATTACTTTCCCTTTTTCAGAAGCTTCTTTTTATTAAATTGAAATCCTTAAATAACCTTCCGGATACCGGATCTAAGGATATAGTTGAACTGTGAATTTATTATACATATGTATAAAATGTACATTGAATGAACTATGTTGATTAAGCATCACTGCGCGCCTCAAGCAAAATGAAGAAATCTCTATACATAACAAATTTTAGACAAATCTGTGATTATTTTGGGGAAAATACATCGCTACCTACCTCTATTGTAAAACTGGGACTTTATTACAAAAAATACCACAATAGCATTAAATATTTAGGCGCACAACGAACTGTTTCATAACTGACAACATTACGTACTTATAGAAAAATGAAGAGTCAATTACAATCAAAGAAATATGACACATCAAAGCGTCTGCTTAATGCACTGCGGTGATAATTTTTAACCATTTAGCGAAGTGGTAAACAGACAAAGGACACATGTAGCTATGTAGTATTCTGCTTTGTGCGAAATTTTCATACAGAGAGAGTTAGGCTCGCTGCACACGGTGAAACCGTGATGTTTCTGGGATGTACCTACTGAAATAAGAATATCTCGCGTATACGTTCACAAACCAATAATCATTATCTGTAATATTATATTTTATTGGGATACACATGTATTAGTATAGTGCTTTGTACTGTATTGTGTAACGGACATTGAAGACGGAATTGATTGTTGACTAAAACTTGTATTTTTTGTATCCAGACTAAGCTGGCTGTATTTGATAATGTGTGAAATATACAATTGACCAAGTTCATATATAAAATACTTGCCTGTTTCATATTGGCATATTGAAAGTTTTCTAAACTTACACAAAACGTAAACGTAATTTATATAGTAATTTCCTATAGGTCCGAAGTCTACGATGAAAATGAACCTGGCAATCAAAATGGATTCTCGCAGTCGTGAGGTATCGCTCCACAATCGTCCTGCGCATCACGGTGTGCACGCGGCCTAACTGCTAGTGTCATTTGACAAGATAAAAGCGTGATGCACAAAGCAAGTGTGTAATAGGTAGATAATTTAAAAAGATGCCTGTTTCCATTTGCGCGCACTTTGATGTAGCTGAGGAGAGCCACTACGGCATTGTGGATTGGATAATGTTATAATGTGAGGTTTTTTGTTATATCCGATTGGGTTTTAATTGGCGCTTCTAGATATTTATGAGTTTGAAGTCTTTGATGACGGAGTGGCTCGAGTGCTCACGAAATGTGGGTATTTGGGATTTGTACGGTCGCTTATCAATTGACGCAATTATTCGTGTGTTATTTGTACTGGCTAGATTTCTAAAAAATGTAGTACTCTCCGAGGATGTGTTAGCGCCTTTTGAAGGGTTTAGGGCAATTTATTGCAGACGTTACGAGACATAATACAATTGCACGGATGTATACTGTCAAAAGACTATTTCAATTCGCTAGTCTACTGTTTTGTTAATTAGTCCTTAAAATGTTATGAAATGTTGTAATTAATCAATTAAATTATACACTCATGTAGGGAAGTTAAAATATAAACTATGACCATGTTATTCATAATTAGTCAATAACTCCTGATATTAATCGTAACCCAATGGTACCTAAGTATTTAGTGTGAGTTGTATTACAGGCTTCTTTGTAGAGGAAAGTGCGAGATTTAATTAGCATTTATATCGGTTAACAATAACAACAAATTATTGGTATAAGCTTTGTAGAAAACCATAATAAAAGGATATTTCCTCATATAAATATATATACAATTGAAAGAAGGCGATTCTTTAACATTACGTTAGTTAATGCATTCATGTTATCTAAAATCTAGAATAATAATAATTATTGAATATAATATATGGTATTCAGATAGTTATATATAAAATAACTTATTGCTTATTACTAGTATGCGAGCGTTATGGTAATCTTAATATAGAAAGAGCCTTCCATTTCATTCAAGATGTTTAATATCTGTGTTGCATATACTGAATTATAAATTACATTAAACTTATTAGTAGTTACGATAATTAGACCGTTAGACGTAATTTTATTAAACGCAAAAGTATTTCGAGATAATTCCAGACTCTTATTTGATTACTGTATTTTGATATACTCAAACCACGATCATAAGTTTGTAGGTATTTTACAATAAATGTTATTAAATTTTTAATTCGAATTGTTTTTATCTTTATCTTTTATTTCATTAAGATTCAACATCTACAGTTAGGCGACACCCGATTAAAACAAACTTGTCACATGGACAGTATTTTTTTATGTCCAAATCATAATTTTCGAATAACTGCAATTGTAAGTTATTTTTTACTGTGTAAAAACAAAATTACAGAATTAATAATAGAGAAAAGTTATAGTTTTCAGAATTCAGAATGACTTTAAAGTAGACACATTTTAGAACATGCTCGACTTAACTCTGTTCTGGTGGTTCGGGTCAGCTACTAGATAGCCAAATATCCAGCAAAATGTAAAATAAAAAACTTAAGACATTGCTGAGGTAGTAGGAGTGTAGAAGAGCATATAATGGTGTGTGATATAACGATACTAATATTATAAAGCTGAAGAGTTTCTTTGTTTGCTTGAACGCGCTAATCTCAGGAACTACTGGTCTGATTTGAAAAAAATCTTTCATTATTAAGATAGCCCTTTTAATAAGGCTTTAGGCTATATAACATCAGGTGGATAAAACTGCTGGGCACAGCTAGTTACATAAATATAGGTTTTGTCTGTTGAAAATAGCCTCCATCTCACCTTAATTTACAATTTATTTCCAAAAATCAAACCGATATATGAAGAACCGAGCAGAAGGATCGCGTTTGGCCAGTCGTAAAAAGTTATGAAAAATCATTCCCGTTTCCATTAGGGAAGGAATAATAAAGGAACATGTCCATTGGCAAAATATATTTTAGACTGGTACTGTAGTTTTTGAGATGAATTGAAATTCAAACATTTTAAGGCATTGATTCTGAATCGTATTCATAGACTTATGTATTTACCACCGGTTCGGAAATCAATTTCTATAAAAAAGAGACGAAAAAAGCTTTATAGTTGCTATTTTAATAATAGAACTTACCTATAAGTGATATCTTCATATAAGTGAACTTTAAAACATTCACTCTAAACAGCATTGTCCTAAATTTATATTTGTAAACGTCAATTGTCTGACTTTTTACAAGGCTTGTTTTTAAGTGCAAAATATTTTTATTAGCTTTATATTAAGTGCAAAATTTTTATTAATCGCATTTATAAGAATATAAGAAGATATTCCGCTTCAATCAGAGAAAGCACTTACTTAAAAATAGTCACACATTAGAACTAAGCTACGCCGCAAAATCATAAATCTTTCTTCAGCACTACGTCATATCGCATCATAAAAACCTAACACCTATATAAGAGCCGCAGCCATTTTGCTCGAAACAAACCCTTCACCAGTACATGGGCAGGTGAATGCTAAGCATATAATTAATATGTAAGCGCGAGCCAGCCCGTATCCGTAATCAAGCCTTAGACAGCGGCGGCCATGTTGAGTGCGCGCCTGTGTGCGCAGGCTCGGAGGTTCTATGCACTTCGCGTCTGTGTGCGTGAGGCGCGGATTTGCGATGAATTTTAATCTTTTTGCGATTGGTTTGGGGCGCTATTAATTGAACTTGTTTACTGCGAATAGATTGCGATATGTTTACTTATATATTTTATAGTTACATAATACCTACTCCATGATTTCTACGTACCTTCGTGTACATACATATTTTAAGTTGTTTTTTTTTTAATTCATTAAGGTTTTGTATACTTACATGGAGAAGATTCTTTGCTAATAAGTAAGTAATAGCTAAGCTAAGCTGAATAACTAAGCGTACTTAATTTATGGACATCGCACTGTATATGCATTTCATGAATAATTTATTTTAAATATATCTGTTGCGCATTACTACTTTCCAATTCCTAATTATCTTTAATTGCAATCCATCCAAAACTTATATCAAGTGTTTTTATTTGATTCAAAATGTTACTAGATAGGTATCAGTTTTCTAGAATAATACCTAAATATAGAACATTGATTTTACTCCATATAAAATATGCACAATTCCATGATAAATAGGTATATATTATAATTTATTGTTTCACGATACTCTGACTCAAACCCTAACATTGCAACTTTCGTCTTTATTAACAAAATGGCGCTTTTCCACACACTTGATATATCACAACTGCAGGAACATCTACATAAAGCGGCCGAATAATACACACCAAAACATACTTTAACACCAGCGGCTATAGCTTTGTTTCCTTTGTTTCAGACAAGTGTGAAAAATGATCACTTGCGAAGGCGTGATTAAAAAATTTCAGCTTTGTCTTTGGTTTGGAACTGTACTCAACTCGGTGGTTGGCGATGCTCTATGGTCGACAAGTTTTTAGTAACATCGCTTAATTGTGGCGTTTGTTTGATGCATAGAAATGTAAATTAAAATAATTTAAGTAAAACTTGTCGTAATTTAAATTGTGGTTAAGTTAGTAATCGTCCGTATTAAATACCTATTTACAAATATGCTTTCAATTGTATACAAATATTGTTATTTCAGTGAAAGATTCGTAATATTTATTCATAAACAAATTTATTGAAATTTGCCCATAAAAATATTAAGAGCAGTTTGTACAAAGAGTAATTATTTTAGTCGTAATATTAGACAGAACATTAGCATCTTTATATAGCTCTGATGTAGTTTCTAAATCGATAATATACAACGTTACTTCCTGAATGTAACTATTTATCCAAATAAACCACGATTATTGCAAATTATAATTAAAGGTTACACTTAGAGTCAGAAAGCAGTATATAGAAGGCCATTCAAAACAAAATGTTAGCCGTTCACGCTCTAAGGACTAGTCTTATAAAACAACCCACGAGCGATTTGAATTACTTGTAGCATCAATGATCTAAATTAGGTATCTTAATATCATTAGGACCTAATTAATTCCCACATGATGATTTTGTTGAAGCTAATTATCGTGTTTAATGTATCAAAGGTTTGACTCACCGCGTGGTGGCCCAGCCAGCGGCGCGTGCTAAGGGCGCCCCGCGGCGCCGCTCGTCTCTTCAACAAAATCATCACATGAAACAATTATTGTTAGATAAATTCGTACCGCGTGTCTGCGTGTACCGTGGGACCTTTGCTTTTATTGCATCGTTTAAAGTACTATAACCCTAAATTGATTTGGTGATTTCATAATTAAGCCCAGTTTCATTATATCTGTTAGTTTTAAAGATGGAGTTATTGAAATTGGCAAAAGCAGATAAGTTTTATTATAAAATTATAAAGTAACTATTACTTACCTTTGTTACGTTAATAATTGAAACGATTTAAATGCAAAAAGCGTGAATAACTACATTTAATATAATGTTAAAAAAAGAATATATTGCATGCACTATCAGAATTAGAATACTATGTAGATATTAGAATACACAAAGGAATACATAGGTATACTAGAAAAACTTTTTGTATTAGATCCTATACCTATTTATATTTTGCAATGCAGATAAAGGAAATCAATTACACCAAACATATTGGCAGATATCATTCATCTAAATTTTATATAATCTATATACTAGAATAAGTTGAATCATTATTCCATAATACATAATCGTATATTATTTAACAGCAAAAGTCTAACATGGGATCAAATAAACACAATTTCCTATAAATCCAAAAGATTATAGAGTCAATCGGTTGAAAACGCATAAAGTTATCGAATAACATACTAAAAAAAAAGAATATACGGCGAATTGAGAAGCAATATGACCATAACGTTAAAAGATCACATAGTTCACACACCTACAACCATTTTCCCAAACATTAATTATTATCTACGCCTACGTGCACGCATGAAAACACATAAAAAGCAACATCAACCACACAAGCAACTTTACGATAGACATAAATGCTTACCAAGTAGCCAGGGCGCCACGTTGTCATTGTCCTTAGCACTCTTAAGGATGGTCTCAGGGAGGGGCAAGGAGTGCCGCACCATCGCGCCGTACAGCCCGTACTCCGCCATGATGGTGGACCGTCCCCAACACTTCTCCGTCTTGCGCCATTTCGCTCGACGGTTTTGGAACCAGACCTGTTGGGAATTATGCTATTAGTTGTATATTTGCATTAATAACTGTGCATTTATAGTCGTTTTGCATCCGTGAGTCGGAACAACTTAGGATCTAGTTGAAAACAACTTGTACCGCCTGGTACAAGCTGAACTAGATCCTTTTTGGCGGTACTGTGGGACACGCTATTGTTGTACTTTTTTTTCTTTGCTATTATTATTTACTTTTGTTTTTAGTTGTTAATTTTATTATTTTTTATTTCATCTGTGTTTTTGTGTTTCATGGCGCCAAATAAATGTTTTTTCTTTCTTTCTTTCTATAGTAATACTAGTTGCGCCCCGTGGTTTCACCCGCGTAAGTCCGTATCCCGTAGGAATATCGGAATAAAAAGTTGCCTATATGTTATTCCAGTTGTCCAGCTGTCTACGCATCAAATTTCATTGCAATCGGCTCAGTAGTTTTTGCGTGAAATAGCAACAAACACACACACATCCTTATAAACTATCGCATTTATAATATTAGTTTTAGTAGGATTGTACAGCGTGTATATTTGTACGCGTTACTTCAGCAACTGCTGGACCGATTACAAAAATACTTTCACCGTTCGATACGTACGTTATCCTTGATTGCCATAGAATCACTACATACTATAAAGTCGCTTCCCTCGTCTGATATGGTCATTACGTATGTATGCTTAGATCTTTAAAACTACAAAACAGATTTATAGATAAAGGGATTCAAAAGGAAGGTTGATATGTATAATTAAGCTACTCCGAACTTTACGCGTGCGAAGCCGCGGGCCAGAACTATTATAACATACGCTCTACAGCTGAAGCCGAGACAAACCGTTTGTAAAACAAAAACATAGTTTATTTGGTATCAAAGAACATAAATAATAAAACAATATTGATAGAACACACGTTGTATTGTGATACATTCTATACTGATATATTGCACACACGGGCACACGAGTACTTCTAGTTATTAAGCAGAGTATCCTACTTTAATATCATACATGCCAAAAGTTTGTAAGGATGTGTGTGCGTTTGTTGCACTTTCACGCAAAAACTACTGAACCGATTGCAATGAAATTCGGTACGTAGACAGCTGGACAACTGGAATAACATATAGGCAACTTTTTATCCCGATATTCCTACTGGATAAGGAATTACGCGGATGAAACCGCGGGGCGCAGCTAGTTTCTGTATAACTGTTACAACTTTTAAGAGACTAATATCGTCTAGAGCTGAAGATTCTACCCTCGAAATGTAACAAATATTTCAAGGAACTTATAGCTTTGAAATATGCACGAATACTCATCAATTATTTATGTGTATTTAATAAACGTCAATCATACCTAATTGCTGATTGCTTCTAACAATTCACCAAATATTAATCTTCCCTAATAAACTACTATATAAATCACTGAAACATATAATACACCATGTCCAGTTAAAAGATATTCAGTTGGAGTGTCGCCGCGGTATTAACTAAGCGAGTAAAACAAACCAATTAGCGAGAACAAACGCGACTAGATTAAATTTTCAAACTCGAGTGTAGCTCTCTACCTAACCATTGCTAGGGCTGCCGCTAACGAGTTTTCAAAATCCGGGTTTTTCAGGTCATTTTGTATTGTGTGACACATCATGGAAAACAAAAAGTAAGGAGGGAGGCATACATGTTTTCGTATTTCAAGGAAGAATACATTTAAATCGGTTTATAATTAGGATAGCTTAGGATTTATCATTAGATTGTGAGTTAATATTGAATTTACAATATGTAGTTGCTTTATTTATCTCAACCATGTATTGAAATCATATAATGGAAGTTTCAAGGTATCCGTCGAAACATAATTTATTTGTTATGAATAAAATGTATTATATTATATTTATATCGGCATGGGTAAAATGGTTTACATCACTGTTACATGACTGCTATAAACAAGATTGAGTAGCGCCAACCCTACAACCTCCACACAGCGCCTGCGAAACAGTTAATTTCTAATTAAATTTGTTAATTAAACTCGATCCGTGCTCCGCGCAAATTAATACTCCGTCGTATTATATTCCGACAACCCCCTCCCCCCAATTTCCCCCCACTGCCCCCCACTTCTCACAAATCCGCCTACCGCTGTATGTAACATGTATTTACTTGGTCTATTGGCGCGTTATTTCGAGATTTTTCCCAAGAAAATTGATTGAAAACACTTTAAGGTTTTAGCAGTAATCGGTGAATTAACTTTACCTTAAGATTTTATGTTTGCGCCGATGTTTCTGTTTTAAATAACTGAATCAACATATTCATTACTTCCTAATGTTGTAGGTTTATTTTGATGCTTATGAATTATATATACTAATACTATAAAGAGGACACTTTCGTATGTTTGTAATGTTTTTACGTAAAAACCACTTTCACGGACCGATTTTAATAATTATTATACCATTAGCAACTTCACTGAGTGACACAGGCTATATATGTACCACAAAGCTGGGGCGAACAGTTAGTCTTTAATAAAATTAAATTATAATTGTTACTTAAGAAAAGCCTTTAAACACAACTATTAATTGAGATTGTAAATAAATATTACAAACCTACTGTATCACATTTTAATGTCGCTATCCTTACATACTGAATATGGCGGTATTTTAAGTTTACAGTTTCAAGCATGTTAAATTTAACTGTTCAATTTTCAAACAATGAATGATAAACATTACAAATTAATACATTTGTAATATACCTATCACGTTGTACCTATAGACACCTCCTATACATATAATGCTCTTTGTTGTTTGAAATGATACATTTTATATCTTGCTCATTAGATCAAGTTCAATAATTTCAAGGCGATAAACATTTGCAATATCGAAATAATGTCTACGATTCTTATCACACGCAAAACAGTACCCATTCCACCTTCGCAGGACAGAAACTTCAAAAGAATCACGCTGTATTTACAAGCGTCTTTGTGGCCGTAATGATCACTTAGCGACTAAATAGAGTCCAGCTTATCCCGGGCATGTTATTGATTGGATGCCGCGACCCCGTGACAGACTAATTGCGGCCCCGGATTAGTCCGGGACACCCTGGGATTAGGCAGGCACTGTAATTGTTTGCGGAAACGCCCGCGGCTGCTTATTGGAAAATTCTGTTGGCATTGTTTTCTTTCGTTTTCGTTTTGTTTTATTAGGTCGTGTACGTTATATGTTTGTTGCGTTAAAACTATAATAGCTATAGAATATATTCATATTTGAATAGTTAATAAAATATACATAATATTAACTTAAATAACATTCCATATTGTAGACGTAATCGGCTAAAGATAAACAAATATCATAAACGTAAAGAAGTTGTTGTACATTTTACAAAAGAGGACACGCTAGAGAAATATTATTGAATGTTTACTGATTTATTTAAAAGGTTAAATTTATAAAATTGTTTATGTGATAAGTGCAGTATAATTTAAATTTGCAATACCACAACGATTCTGTAATAAATAAATGTATGTAAATACTTAATGAGTTCTTAAAGGACAGTTCAATAATATTATTATTAGTGTATGATAAAAGGTATTTTTAATAAAAAATTGCATAGCAAACAGAATTTAATTAAATAACAAAACAAAATAAACCCTCAAGACATACTACTACAATTAGCAATCACTTTAAACAAACAGCGAGCAAACTTGCCGCTAAAAGTAATTCCACTTTAGTTATCTGCTCAATATCATGTAATTGGCGGTAACCATGGCAACGTACATCTCCGCATTCCCTAATTAACATAGAGGCCCAAGCTTCGTGTAATTGTTAATTTGGCAGCACATTCGGGCACGTTAATGACGCGTATGCTGCGAATTACACCCACCCAGCAATTTATTATCCGTGTGTGACAATCCATTGCCACGTGACCTCTAAAACACGCTCAGTTTCATATGATACAACCGGCTCGAAGGACCAGCGTACGCTGGACGCATTAGTTTAGGGTCGAATTTGTAACGCCTGTAAAACAATTTGTTACCACGTCGCTTTTGGATTTGAAAAGCTAACGTTGTAGCTAGTTTTGCAAATAGACATCGGTTGCTCTAATGTTTTCTACTCAGCTTTACGAAACTTATAATCAGTAATGCTTAAGAAGTACATACTTACCGCTATTTATTCTTCTAATAAATTCAAGTTCTATAGATAAAGTAGATGGTAACTTGCTAAAGTGTTTATGAAATGAGTATAGTCAAGTTTTAATTTAAGAAAACCTGTAGGATCAGTAGGAACTGCTCATAAAATTATAACCGTCAAAACCGTCTATGCGAAAATTATTAAAATTTGATGTGGATAATAAAATAAGTAATACGACTTTATTTTTTTTTTATATTTTGAATTGGTAAAACTTAAAAACATAAAACATGCAATACATTTTCTCGACATTTGTTTGATATAAAATAAACAAGCTCTTTAAATTAAGTCATTCTGTACCAACAAGTTACAGCAAATTTAAAAGCCAAATCTTTTAGAGCCCTCCGACAAAGTTGCAAACATTTATTTAATACCGTGTTAAGCGGCGCGGCCGGGCCACTTCCCTCTTCACAATATCTAATCTATCACACAAAAGGGATGAAGCTCAGCCGACAGGATCACAATCAAGGTGCTAAGTGCGCTCCCGGGGGAAGGCGTCCCTCAGGGCGCACTCTCGGCGCCGTTATTGTATAAATACTATAATCCTCTAACACGATCACTTGGGTTAATTGTTGTAAGTGATGGAAATTGATTTTGTTAATCCATACGAGCAAGCCGTCATTTTGTCCCTCTTTTCGATTTGCTCCGGTTAATCATTGGGTGATTATAATTGTGTTTTATGTCATTAATAAATATCGTTAATTGGATTTTTGGATTGTTTATTGTTTCAATAAAATCCCTAGTTGATAAATTTATAATAAAAGTATGGCAGCACTAAATTGAATTTGAATTTGTATTATATTACAAGCCTTTGTAATATTTTTTAAATTTATATTGATTTCACGCCTCCTTAGATATCAAACCATGGACTTTGAACAAATAGAACTATCATTCAAACATGACGAAGCCGTTTCTGCCATTACTCGATGAAATATCGTGTAATTGACAAATAGAAGTAATAAATTGTCTCCAATTTCAATAGTAATCCTCACTAATATTATAATTGCGAAAGCAAATTTATCCGTCTGTCTCTTTTTTCACCTAAACCACTGATCTGATAGGACGAAATTTGGTACAGGTGTAGTTTAGAACCGCGAAAGGATAGTTTTTTACCCCGAAATCACACGGAATCGGCAACTATGTGGTGAAGACCCCGAGATTATCGATCTTCTTCTCTACTACGAAGTAAAGAAAACCGTCACAATGACATTTCAATGAAACTGAAGTCTAGAAACGCCCAATTATAGCCGATGGATTGCAATCACCCACAGCTCTGAATTGGCCAGTACGCAATGTCATTACACGTTGACAGCTCGAATAAGGCTGCACAAAGGCAGTCTTATTTACGGAGTGCATAATTTCATTTCTTGGGGCGCGGGGGAGGGCCGACCAATCAGGTGCAGGCGAGCTAAACTGAGTTGCGATTCTGCTCCCAATTTGGCAGCAATTTACCGCACAAAGCCAGCGCCGTAACAAGTTATTATTCAATTGGGGTGCGTTGGACACATTTTGATTAATCTATAAGTTAATGTGCGGTTAGCGTTGATGGGTTAACAACTACGTGGATTGCCGTTTTGTTATGTAACTACTTGTTAGCGATTTTGATGATAGTGACGTGGAAACAACTGATAAAAAAAAAATTTGATTAAGTACCATTTTAAACCGTTAAATTTTACTTCATTAAGGTAGGTAGATAAGTAGTTTTTATTAATAGGTAAATATAGATGTATTATGTTATTTATATTATTACAATTAAAATGTGTTTCCCGCTAAAACGCGGTATTGTGGATTTATTATAGTTGTAACTAAATGACTTAGTTAACTATTTCTTACTAGAGAAAATATGACTAAAAAAAAGAGTTGTAGCAAGCATTAACTTATAATAAAATACCTAGTCTTGCCATAAATATTGTAATAAAGAAAAAAGAAAATTGTTAACTGCAAATAACATTTATTAC
>NC_052117.1:8948976-9050109 GCF_012273895.1 Zerene cesonia
ACATTTGTGAATGCGATAGTAACCAGTCTTTATACAGCTTCTCTAATAAGGAACAATTTTTTCCCGACATGTCATTATCGAACGATTCTAATCATTACATTTGCTTGAATTTCCGAACAAGAGTACTCATGCTACAATATAGTTCTGTAATAACTATGATAATAAAATAATAGCTGGAAACGGAAGGGAAACTAACTCCAATTTTTACATGCAAGTCACATTTTAAAAATGATGGGGGTAGTTATAAAAATACAATGTTAACGAGTGGAGACTTCCGACAGCGAGTTAGATAAACAAGACGCGTCGCGGGTAATTATAGTCTGGCTTTTGTGCAGACCGGGACAAGGGACGGGCGATTGCGTGATTTGTAAGAATGTATTGATGTTTGTAACTCTTTCGGATCGCATCTGTGTGAAGCAGGGCTGGCTCAGTGATGACAGCCTCGGTTTTTAAATCGATAAGAAGGGGTTCGAGACCAGGCGAGCATGCAAGGAGTAAAACAGATGTTTAAATTTATCTGCACATGTGGATAACATCGCCACTGCTCTAAATCGTGAAGGAAAACATCGTCGACATTCGTTATCGTCCAAAAATCAAAAGTTCGACCACATGTGACATCTGTCAACCCGCACTTGTCCAGTGCTCGATAATGGCCTGAAACCTCATAGGTGGCCTGTGTCCCAGCAGTGGCATATATGTTATATGAGCATCAACATCTTGATGATGATGATGATGATAGATGTATTAGTCTGGATTAGCACATAAGCTACCTTTTACGCGGGTACCACACGAGTGAGGCCGCGGGCTCCAGCTAGTAATCATATAAGCATATGGAATTTGATGATTCAGTAACTGAATGATGAATACAAAACTATTGATTTTAAATTACATAACATTTTGTAGTAATACATATTTTTTATTTTAATTTAAATACATAATATAAAACCGTGTAATTAAATTAATTCCGGATCAATCCAGGCGGAGCCGAGGCAAGCTATAACAATATATAACACTGCAATTATAAAAGTGCGCCGCTTCCGCTTGTCAATTGTCCCTCAGCCGGCTGGGCAACTAGCGGCGGTGAACAAGCGATTTTGACGGTTTGCCCAATCGCCGTAATTGCTATAATATCTCCAACGACAATTGACGTCTAATCAATACGATGGACGAATTTAAACGAGATCAATTCCAGCGTGTTGTGTTTTAAGGAGAGTATATTGCATGTATAATGTAGGTAGGTTCTATGTCTATGTTCGGACATTTTGTCGAAGTTGCGTAATAATAACTGATTGTAGTGTTTCGTTTCGATCGGTATAATGTTATACAATTATTTCTCTTTACTAAGAACTGATATAATAAATAAATTAATCAAGAACTTAATAAATACAAACGTTGTTTAATCCTTATATAATAATGTTACATGATAAATAATAACATAAATTACAGTCCAACCGTTTAAAAATACCGTCTAAATGAACAAATCAAATAAATATTATAAATTTATCATTGTGTTTACATACGTAGATATTGCATATAAACGATTTAATATTCAAATATACCCATGACCTAAATATAAACAACTTCTATACACACAAACCTAATTATATTAATGCGATTTCACAAGACGTTTGAAGTATTTCGCATTTGAAACCGTTTCAGGCTAGAGAGGCGGTCGGTTAATCGGTTTACCGCTCAAAAGACGTCTTTAATATATTTTTTAATTGCATGTGCTTCATATCCGATTATGATATGGAGATTTGCGTTATTGCAAATTGATTTCAATAGTTCCCATATCCGTGTTTCGGTTTAATATAGGAATTAATACAGATTACTCTGATAGCCCGCTTTGTGCTTCTGTGTTGCTGTATTTGGAGGGTTTTTTAATTTCGTCGTATAATATTAATCAATACTGTTGTCGGATTATTAAGAATTTGCGTTTATCAATTTAAGAGAGAGGGCTTCACTTTTAGACTATGATTATAGATTATTGTTTCGTTTCCGTTATGTAAAAGATGATATCCGTTACATGGAGTTAATGAACACATTATAAAGTTTATATAAAGTTCCTGATACACTATTGCAAACAACTTTATAAGCTCTATCGAATTTCAACTCAATATGTAATAAAACAATAAGCGCCCTATAAAATTACAAAAAATAATCGAATATTATATCCACAAATGATTAATCAGTTACCAGAAACAAACGCTGTACAAACACGCTCACTGTAACGATAGTCAAACCGAAATAAAAGAGAGTCGCCAAAAAATAACGATATGTAAACACTAAACAATAGTGTCATCTTGGAATGCGACAAACAGACGACACTTGGACTAACACAATCACACGTTATTGTATATTAGACCAATCTTCTTTTGTTATTTTTTACCACGCGTACGTGATATGTGGTTGGATCAAATATTTTGATTGCTTTTTGTGGTGTTTGGAAAGTATTTTATTTTTATTAATATTGTACGCTTGGAAGACTGTCTGTTTGTTTATATATTATGATTTATGTAGCTCAACTTTTAGAAGGATGGAACATGAACTTATATTAACACTTTTACTAGCTTCATTATATTTGTATTTAACTTACTAAAATTAAAACTATGTACACATGTCAAGGACCTGTGACAATACAATAATTTAATGAGTTTATGTTATTATCCTGATTAAGATCGCCAAACTTTAACAGTTCCTTACACATTATACTCTGTTTAAGAAATAATATAGTTTATTCTTTCTTGATAGCGTGTCTTTTTAGGTTTTTTACACTTAATTTTGTAACTACTTTTACTATTTGGTTAATACTTGAGAAAAAATGGAATGCTTCTTTTCCAGAATTAATCATAAAATTTTCCCCAAACTGTGAATAAGAACTCCCCAATGTTCAATTTTAATAAATAAGTTCATCGTGGAAAGGGAAAAATCTGAAGTCGCATTATGAATCTATTTTGGTACAAAAGTGCCTCATTTGCTAATGGGAAAAGCGGTAAATAAAGAGATGAGATGTCAACAAAGGAGTTTTCTTTTAAAAGAAAAGCAAAGTGGCAGCCTATCGCGCACAATGCAGTATAATGAGAAGATTGTCTTGCCCGTAATTGCTTCTTGTTTGCAATTTGAAGAAGTGCTGCACTTTTTATCTATCCTTCATCTATTGTACAGGAAAATTTGTGTTAATTGATATTAATGTCAAAGTTCGAGCGTTTATTCTTTCATTCATCTTCTTCTTCAATTAGTTTGGAAGATTGGGTATATTTTTTATATCAGCGTTTAGGATGCATTTAATTAACAAATGAATTGAGATTATGATAAAATTGATAGTAATTTCAAATGATATCTTTAGAAATCTACCATAAATTAGATAGGTACTTTAATTTAAACTTGAATCGAAACGTCAAACACAAACAACTATTAAGCATCAATATAATATACATCAAGCTACAATACTTTAATGAACTTACATTTTTTATTACAGGCAATAACATAATTGTTCTCGTAGGTGCCTCGTCGAATCAATTTCCATTGTTAAAATTATTTACTTTTATACTTATTATCATGTTATCCAATAAAAAAATATGTTAAGTCAGCATAATTAGTGTTCACGCAGCGGATCGATGTTATTTCAAGAACTGTTATTGTTCCCGCCATTTCACGCCGTCCGCCATCTTGCTGTCACCTGTCATTATTATCGCATGCAACGGAAATGATGCATTATGTCGTATTTCAAATTATTGTTGCATTGTGAATGTTAAACGGAATACTATTAAAGCCCGTACAATAGTTTTAATTTATGAAAATTGTTTAGAGAGTTTAGTTGCGATCATTGTTCAGAGCACTATATACAAAATTACTATGATAGTATTCCATTTATCATTAACATTAGATGCCATTATTTTAATTTCAATGTCTAATTAGAAAATCAATCTGAACGACGTTCAAAATAAACAAAATATAATCACACATAATGACTGTATTTTCTTGTTAACCAACATCGAATAATATTAATTTGTTGTTGACACATATAAAAGAACCAATTTTTATTCAATTGAATACGGCTGCTCAGCAAATAGGCTGTCAATCAGCGTCTAATAAGACAGCACTCGACATAACTCGCGCGGTTTCCACGAACCTCTCGCTCGCTCGATAATTACGCATTTATTTTCACTCAAAACCCCACTTCAGTCTGAGATGCATCCCGTGTCACTCCTTTGTATACCCAACAAATTTATAACAACTATCCCTATTGAATTATAGGTCGTTATTCACCGGGGATAAAGTCCAATTTTAAATAGCGTTTCACAAACGGCCGTAAACGAAATTGGTTGTTGTATGAGGTGCCTACATGCTCATTAGTGTCTTATAATAAATAATATGGGGTCGGTCATTGTTAGTGTTGCAACAATATTAAAATAATAAAGCGATAATAAGGCTCTTTGTGGCGTGAATGTTTGGAATAGGACCTTTTAAGAACTTCATAGTTATGTTGATATTGTGAGAACGTGTAAATATTTATTTTTTCTATTCTAACAAAATAGAATCATCAATAGATAGACCTATAATGGGTAAGGTTTAACTTTGATACAACATTGTGTTTATCGAAATGCCTACTGCAGTTTGGTATCACATGATTTCACTTTTTGTAATAATTGATCTAAATTACACTTTTAGGAGTTATAACTAATTGCATTTAACATCGATAACATTAAAGGCTTTATCATACTGTACTGATAACTTAAATTTTATTACTAATAACAAAATTAAAAATTCCGTACAAAAAATCCCACATTGAAACGATTATTTTCCCGTAAACTGTTACAACAGAAGAGTTCTCCTGTCACTTCTATCAGTTTCTCAGTTCCTTCTCCAAAAAGGTTATCGATGTTGGTACGAAACTGTCAAGTGTGAGCCGGTACAAGCTGGGTCAACATTTTGTGTATCGCCAGTAATTGGCCGCCGCGAGGTGTTTGCTTAGGCCCCGAGTGTCAGATCACGTTTAATCTTATTTGGCTAACTGTTGGAGGATTCTTCACTTGAATATCGTGGGTTTTTTGGAGCTATTGAGAGTATTAACCACTGCATTAGGTAAGGTGGTTCGAGTTTTCTTAGTGTGCTGTCAGGAAAGGAAATCTCGTGGCAAAGTTGTAACGGTTAATGTTCAGGATGGAAGGAAGTCTTTGAGATAGATAGTAATATTTAATCGACAGCAGAATAGCTGTAATTATTTCATGTCATAATAAGAACACATGGATTTCACATTTTGATGGAGCTGTAACGCGGAAGATTGGACGACTATGACACCTAAAAAACTGAGTTTTCTTATGTGAGTAGGTAAGTAAATCTGTGGAACATGAGACATTGTGTCTTATCGCTTGAACATAATAGTGAAGTCCTTATTACAGATCAAATATAAACTGGAACAAGAAATAGAACATGTTAAGCGATAGCCTGTAGCCATCTTTTACATAATTGCGTCATCATTGTCATGTATATGAGTTTCCACCGAAATAGTATAAGCATTCGAACCCCTTTAAAAAGTAAAATATTGAGTATAGTATAATGGTACGAGCACGCATCTCTTCAGCAAGTGTGGCCCAACTCTTCACTTGAGTCTCCAATTTGTGTCGTCAAATTGGACGGCTTGTCCACTTTACAGAAACTTCCATGTAATAACTTTAAGGCATATATGTAGGGTCACCCAATTATACACGCTGGTTTTTGTGCTGGAAATATATTGCTCTGTGGTGGTTTCTATGAAATACAGTACAGTTATATTTACTTTTAAATAAATTATTCGCACACGCATGTAGACACAAATAAGTTAATTGTTTAATTATTTTGTAGCATGTTGTATTTTAACTTTTATACTACAAGGATATATAGTCTATTTTAAAACACACTGAAGTATTTATTTCTATTTTCACATAGCAAAAATAGATTTCGCTATCAGATTAGTTGAAAAACAATGGATTTGTAAAGTGACACATTTTTTTCGTCCAGCAAAACTGTATGGTGCTGCATGCTACCCCGATTGTATACGCAAGCGTTGTTTGTAAGCTACACACAAATAAAATCGATCGAGTTGTCCGTCGCATAAACGCCTAACCGATACTTAAAGATTTATTTAATATCCTACTGATGTAAGCTTTCATAAAACGTTATATTTTTGTAGAAAGAGTTGAGTTGAGTTAGAAAGTAGATATTCTAAGCAGTTATTTTATAATTCTTTGTTAAAACTGATATGTCAAATATTGTATTAAACAATAATTTCATAAAGTTACAAAAAAATCTAATAGCCTGTTTTTGCTATTATACAGGTGAAATTTCATATCATTCTTTAATACTTTAGATCTAAATCGGCCCCAACAGGAGTTTCCGTTGTATCAAGTTAGAATAAACGTGATTTGTTAAATAACTATATAACTCTATAGATATAATATGATTACATCTATAGTTGTTATTTAATGAAATAAAAAGAATATGAAGCATTAAAGAAACTAGTATGTAGTAGTGAGAGAGGAGAGGAAAGAGAAAGGGGTGATGATTTCACTTCTTTTCACTGATCGATTTTCATAACATAGTAGTAAATGATTGGCTTTTTGTATCCTAAATGAGTTTTGCTATGGCCCCCTCCGTACTAACTCAAAAAAGAGAGAAAGACTCTTCGTCTTTACGATAGTGTCTGAAATATAAATCTAAAACAAATCCAAGTACATGGCTATTTTAGCTCCTGGTTTGTTAAAATTATAACAGTTCATATTCATTTAGAAATTAAAAACTTTTCAACGGATTTTAAACGCGATTTATTCATTATATTATTAACCCGACGTTTCGAACACTTTACAGCGATAAATGTATAATACTCGCGTGAAACCAAACACAAGAAAATACTATGTTGACCAGTTCATATTCAGTTCATTCATTACAGCTAAGTAAGGGCTAAGGCAATAATTTGTGGGCCGTGGCGCCTCGGCCGACACTCGATGAGTTGCAGAATTTTAGCTGTCATTTTAAATAACGTATCAACTGACTTTATTGTGTTCTAATTTCAAATCATTAGTGTGTAAATATCACACGGAGAGAACATGTGTCTAATTGACACTGTCTCATGGAAGCAAGGAGAAAAAAGAGAACTAAACGAAAAAAGTGATGCAAAGGTGATTTAAATTATGATAGATTATAGAGTCTATTATACTATACCTAGATAGTTACGTATATTTTATAGATATTAGATGATACCTATATGTATCCGGTTTGTTAAAATGAATAGTCTTAGATATATTTCTTAGAATTTAATGTCCTCCTGATTCTGCTCGATTCTGTTCCTGTTCTGCTAACCTTCCACAACTTATTACTTATTGTTATTATGGATTTTTCTTTCAATTAGCTCGCTAGCTTTACTAGTTATAACTGCTATCCAACTCCATTCTAAACAGTTAAACATTTTCAGTAATGGCACGAATATTGTCATTTTAAATATAATCCTTAGAAATATATTCTACAATAAACTGAAATTATTCACCGTCTCGAAACACATTGTGAACCTGAAACGTGCTTATGTGAATCACACGACTGCTACCGTTTTATTGTACACGCGTTGCCAAGATTTTTACATCACGTAAGATAAATCTACACCCTATTCAATCTCTTATACCGTAAGCAATAATATCTAATGTTCTCTGCGATAAATCTGTCTGTAGACAATTCGATTATCGTTGTATACTTGCAATGCGTTATTAACCTCACCATTACGAACATTAAGTATTGGTTATCGAATTAATTCGAAGCAGTTTTTATTATATCCTTAGTACGTTATTTACTGAACAGAAAGAGTAAAAAGGAATAGAGCCGACTTTTAATTAATTCTCTCTTCAACTAAGTTTGAGTCAATTAATTTTAGTTTTAATGAAATACGCTTGATATTGATTTATTTGTAAATATGGAAAAGGATTTATTGGTTTCGTTATATTTAAATCATAATTAACAATTTCCACGCCGATATTTAATTATAATACTAACTTAGCCCCAGGTTTCGTGTTTCGTTTTCGTTTTATACAATCATCTGCTAATTCTCTAAAAGTTTGTGTTTAAAAGAAAAAGTAGACAGGGTTCTTTCAGACCGACAAAAAATATGATTCTGCATGATTGTTTTCGTTATTAATAATAACAATTAATAAATTTTATGGCCATACCACGCACAGCCAAGTGCAGAACGTGTATCCGAAGCAGATAAAAAAAAGTAAAATAAAAAAGTACAATTTGAATAAAGAACGTTAAATCGTTATCGAGTGCAGACCGAATTCGCGCCAAGATGGGTCTCGCCGCTTGGCTCGCTCACTTAGTGCTCAATCTCAGCGTTTAGATAAATGCTTTTCGCTCGAAATAAGAATGGATAAAATGTACAATGGTGAGTATACTTGGAGATACTTCTAGAAACCGTTAGTGTGCGTATTATTTGTCTCTTGAGAAATAAACTGTATTTAACTCGAATACATTCATGTCTAGACTACATTTAAAATTATCTGTTTTTGGCATATTTTATGTGCATGCCTTATCAACATCTAGGTAGGCTTTTTATGAACTAACCTAGACTTCTTATAGCTCTATTTGACAAGATTGGGCTAGACAAATATTGTAATAAATTTAAATGAATTGCGCATTAAGCAGGAAACAGATAACAAGCCAGCCATTAATTAGGTGTACACAGCATGTAGTAATGCAAGTGGGGAACAATGCGGGTTTTCATAAAATAATTATTAATCTGTTTGCGCAGTTGCATGATACAGGTGTTCGATTGAGTATTTATAAAGTTGTTGCAAGTTTTTAACAGACTCAATAAAAGGAGAAGCTTCTACACTGGTCTGTATGTATTTTTAAGAAATATTTTTCTGGATATAGACAAAAAGCAGGACATGGTTTGTGGGATCGGCCAGTTGCTGGTAGCCATTAAAGTTGAAGGAAAATAAGAAATGGTTATAATAACGCACTAAATATTAGGAAGAGGGCATCCTAACGATTACTAATTTAATAACAAGAGATCTTGATACTCAAAATCGAATAATAACTAATGTATTTATATCTATGATTTTGTATAATAATTGTTAATAATTCGATATAAGTATAAAAAACCTTGCCCTCAAAGATAAAATTAAATCATTGTTTTCAAAGGAATTGATATAATAACGTTAAGTACAAGCAGCGTTACGTGTCCGACACGACATCGTGACGGATGCGATCCGACACAGGGGGCGCCGTCCCCGGGCGAAATTAATGGTCCGTTATATCCAATGTTGTTTATTAAGTTACAATGAAATGTGGGTTTTTAACGCTGATATATGTTAACGTATAGGTCCCTAGTTTTATGGCTTTATTATTTGATTAGTGAGCATTTGATACAAGCGATTGTATATCTATTGTGATACAGATATTTTTCGTTATTTCTTCGTATATGAAGTCGTATGGAAAATTTGAATTCGAATGTTCGAGAAAATATGTGATGTTTTTAGATTAACAGTTGACACTTGACCACTTTTCACTTAATTCAAACTTTGAAACAGGACATTGCTCTTGAAATATGTGTGTAAAGTGCTCTAACTATGTGTTCATATAGTAATTTATATAAATTAAACAAATAAATTTAATACTACCAAATTTTTATTTGTTGTTTTCTGATTCAAATAAACAGTCGTGTTTCTTAATTTGTGTCCATATCGTTTGTTAGTTATTTGGATTATTAAATCATCAATCTTTTTATTCATTTATACTTACGGTTCATAATCATAAATACATTAGCAATTGTTATTGTAAAGAAATTATTAAATTAACGTCTTCTATCGCGTTCCACAACCTTCCATTTAATTAATTTATTGCTAAATTGAATCGCAATTTATAAAGACATCGCGGTCGTAATGACACGTCACGTCATCTAGCGTCTTATTGTTGGAGTCCATTACAGAATGAACGATATTTCATTAATTGTTCTGGTGAGGAAAAAAATTTCATCATACATCAAAATTTATACATTATGGAACCTGTGTGTGAAATTTTAAGGTAGTTCGGAAAAATGAAGAAAAATAAAACTTAATAAGACAGTTTCTTACTGTAAAACTCTTCAGTAGGTAGACACTAAATATTATAATAACTATTTCGCAATAAAAGTGTTTAAAAAAATCAATCATTTATTATTTTCAAATGAACCTTAAATATAAACTACCGAAAAGAATTGTATATATCTCTAGTAAATCTCTAGGAAATCCCCTGCAAGTATATATCTGTACGGAAATACAATTAAACCAAAAAGATATCTACAACAAGAGCATTTACAATATAATTAAAGTAAGTGATAGCCACTAAATGGACATTAGGGGTTGCATCTCGATAAATAACATCGTCGGGAATCGAACCCACTCTATCACATTAGCGGAAAATTTGAGATACTTAACTTGACCGCTTTGCGTTTGGTCCAAGTGTAAGTCAAGTTACGTAAGATCTGTATTTCCATAAGCTTTTCAAAAATTAATACGTATATAATTTCTTTTCCATTGAAATCTTCTTATTATTTAAATGTTTGAGTCATGGACCATAAAAATATTAGAAATATTGGTTGAAACGGCAAATGCTGTTCCGCCTTACTCTTAACTTAACAACATCCTATCTATATACAACCAAAATTTTTAACAAAAAACACCTTACGATTCTTAACAAAACCAAATTAAAAGGGGACATTTGTAAGTCCTGAGATAACAATCATGTTGAATTGAAATCGTATCTTTTTTGAAGTCGATAGAAGATCAATAATGTTAGGTACATATGGAGTTTACATCACCACTTACTGGAGCGAGAACGCTATCAGTTCTTACCTTACACTTACCAATTGACAAATAGACACGTAATGTGAGTTGTCCAGTTCTATCCAATTCGTATTTCGGTGGGAGTAGAACTGTTTATATTGCATTGCAGCTGTTTATTTAATTTTTCTTGACTTGGCCTTAGTGACTTATGAGTTAGAGATGGATTTAAAATATATGCAAGAAACCAATGCATATGTGACCATAGATATGAGGCAATGAGATCAGAGAATCAGAAAATACAATACAAATAATCAAATTAAATGAAGTCAATATCTTATCCCAATAAAAAGAAGAAAATGTGCTAAACGCAGTACATACAAAAGTGATAAGTTTACATATTGAATCCCATCAGGGCTCCTGTGTTACCTAGATTTTTTTACTATTATCATAAAAAATAATACCGGACATGATTATTGGGGCTTTTTCAACCCACACACATCAACGTCACATGTTAGTGCTGCATCAGAGGTTTTCACCTGTTTTTTTTTTATTTTTAAGATAAATAACAATTTAATTACTGTTATTTAAATCTATTTTAACCACAACGTACCTCAGTATATCTATAAGCTATTGCATTATATTTAATGATCGTGTAACCAGCAGATAGAGCCAAAGAAGCGCGTGGGCTCACCGCGGGTGGCCTGTTACTGGCACGTGACGTCATTATACATTATTTTGTATTCACTTGCGTGCGAATAGACGAGGATTATGGTTGTAATTGTTCGTTTTTTGGGTCCATGTTGTTTTGAATAATTTGTAGCTGTTAATAATGGATTTAATGATTGGAACATTTATGATATAAATGCGAAACATGTTTAGACACGTTCTTGTTTGTGGATTAACCTAAAAACTACTGAATGTATTTGACTGCGATGTAGGCACTATTTGAGATCTAAAATAATTAATGTACAAAATCTTGGACTAAACTACTACCTACTTTAATACTTCACAGATTTAAATAAAAATCTCCCTTTTGTAATTTGATTTTTCTATATTACAACGCGGGTATAGATATTCCGAAAACCGTTAAAACCGTTTGCAAATCATTCATTATATATTAAGTAGGAATTATCGAATAAACATACAAACAGACAACAACACGACTAAAATACGATAAATCTCATTTCTCATCTCCAATCACAGTAGATAAAGATTAAAACATTTATAATAATAGTGTAATTACCGCAAAGGTATGCACGTGCCCTGACCTCTAAACCCCCGTAATTCCCTCGCTATAATAGCGCCCTCTATGTGCGGAGAGTGTAAAAAATCTACCACTAAGATCGTATTACACAAATTAAATACAAATGTTATTGTTATAGTATCATATTAGCTTGGTTACATCCACACTCATACTGTAATTCGATTTTTAATGTTATAGACGGAAAAGGTGCTGGTCGCCTGATGGTATCCTCGCTCATAAATACTTGCAAAGGCGTAAGGCTATTTGCAGGTCTTACGCCACTGCAAGTGGAGTGTAATAAAAAAAAAGGACTGGAAAGGGTAAGGAAAGGATACGGGCTTTCGGCTCCCCCACTCACCATACGAAGGACATAACAATTCGCAATAGTATCTCGCGATTTATGAAATCTTATATATCTGTCTTATATTATATTTTCTGAAATTACCGAAATCTCTTATGTTTGTAATTACCTCTTGTTTCTTATCACACTAATATTATAAATGTGAAAGTTTGTCTGTTTGTCCGTCAATCATGCTAAAACTGCTGAACGGATTTTGATGAAATTTGGTATGTAGACAGGGTATGAGCTGACTTGGGTAATAGGATACTTTCAATCCCGATTAAATGCTCCCTTGGTATAAAATACGAATCTTGATATCCGGGCAGAGCCGGGACGAGCGTCTAGTCTTAAATAAAAGAATATATATTCAGTAAAGTAGCATTTAGGTTAATAATTTATGATCAATGTCACTAGAATATGACATCAGTTTCAATAACGACAGACTTTAAAATAATCAAATTATTTTTTTTAACAAATTCAGTCATGTTTTATAATAAAATTACGCTTTGAGAGCATTTAAAATGCAATTTGTTTTGAACCATTACACTAGCGATAACTGTAACAATTTCTGATCTTATCGCGTTACACATAAGGGCTATATTTGCATGATTGTATTAAACTTGGCTTATGGGGTGCAGTAATAAGACTTAATGGTGATGTACCAGCGGCAAGGGCGCAAATATAGCGGTTAAATAAACAAACTTACAAAAACATTATTTTTATTAATTCTAGATTTTTAACCGGCTCCGAAAAGCACAACATACGTTTAGTATGAATGCAAGTAATAGATATTATCTTCTGATATCAAAATGAATAAAGTTTTGCAAGCAAACGTTTGGATTGGTTTAAAGATATATCTTTACCTCCAAACAGCTTGAGGGTACTTGCAAAAATGATTGTTTAGCGACTTTTATTAGTAGCAACGTGCATTGGGAATCACATGTATAGATGACATATGATATTATATAAATAAAACAAAAATCATTTTTAAAGCACACGTATAGATTGTAGATACAATTAAGACGATGTTAATCCTCTTCGCGTTTTCAGTCAAACAAAACAAAACACAAACACCAAACACACATCACCCGTAATATATTCAAGAAGCAGCTATTAAACCAAATAAAAACAACCATTAATAACAAAACGCCGAAATTCACACATGAATTAGTAAGAAGCGTCCCTTAGGATCGCTTAATAAAATTATAAGTTATTGTATATTATAATAGATGATAGGAAATTCGGAGGGACAGGGGGAGCGAGCGGGACGGGTGATACGCGTGTCTCTGTCTAGCAGATCGTTACAAGATGTGCCTGAACAAAATACATTGTTTTCGGGCTGTGAGAGTCCGTATTGGTTATTTTGTATCTTTATATCATTTATTTAGAAAAAAATTCAATATTGGTTTCCTCTTTAAACATAGGTATTAATCAGTGCTTCTTGTAGTCTAGTGTCCTCTTCTTCTAGTACTTGGGAGAGCTAATCTTAATATATGTACGTGTCACGTTATTTGTCCACGATGGACTCCTAAACTACTTAACCGATTTGAATCAAATTTGCACACCATGTGCAGTTTGATCCAACTGAAAAGATATGATAGTTTATATTATAGCTAGTTATACATAAAATTAGGTACCTACGATAGGTTAAATGACTAAAGCGGAAAAAACGACGCATCCTGCTTCCTATCCAACTAATATTATAAATGCGAAAGTTTGTAAGGATGTGCGTGTGTTTGTTGCTCTTTAACGCAAAAACTACTGAACCGATTGCAATGAAATTTGGTACGTAGACAGCTGGACAACTGGAATAACATATAGGCAACTATTTATCCCGATATTCCTACGGGATACGGACTTACGCGGGTGAAACCGCGGGGCGCAGCTAGTTGTTATCTAATATTTGAATACGTATACAGTATTTCTAATTAACACAAAATTTACAAAAAATTTCTATATCTTTGGCTATCTATATAGCCTACATAATAAGGACTAATTTTTTGTTTAACACGTAATAGACGTACCTAATAAACTTTTTAGTTACTAGCCTACTTCTATTATCATCTTATATACATTACAATCATTTTAGGTCGATGAAAGAATCCCCATTTCCTCAAATAATCTACGTTTCGGGCCAAATTTAATTCGATCTCAATAGATTAACAAGTAGTGAGTGAACAATTGTAATTTATAGTTATTTGTAAATAGATCAGCGAGGTAGTTCATCATCAGTAATCGAATGAGGGGATGCCCGGAATCTGCGGTTCATTGAAGGAAATTGGGCAAAGTAAAACAATTTGAAACGAAATGACTTTTAACAAAAATTGCTTAAATATGTACCTGTCTTTATATATATTACTAGCTGACCCGGGAAACGCTGTTCTGCCTTACTCTTATCATTTAGGGGTATGAAAAATAGAAGTTGGCCGATTCTCATAGATACCAGATAAGCAAAAAAAAATTCATCAAAATCGGTCAAGTCGTTTCGGAGTATGGCAACGAAAACTGTGGCACGAGAATTTTATACATTAGATAATATTAATTAATCACTGTTTCCCTTGGTCACGCCATCACTCGTGAACGGCTGGGCCGATTTCAAAAATTCTTTCACTATTGGAAAGCTGCAATCACACTGAGTGTTATCGGCTATATATGTACCACCGGTGAAACCGGGGTGAACAGCTATTTATGTGTTAAATCGATTTTGTTAAAATTTATCATAAAGTATGTATATGTTAGAAAATAAATTAAAATCATTTACTTGTTTAATTAAAATTCTCAAATAAACAATACAAGTAAGGGCACATTTAGTAACATACGGCATTTTAATAAGACCACCGCTTATACCACTTGAGGCTACTGATCTGGGATTAGAGCCCTTCCCGATGTGTGCGCGAACAGACACATCATGCAATGTGTATCTTCGAGCTAAATGGAAATATTTAAGTCTATTTTGTTGATGTTTTGGCTGTAAAATGTGAATCCTATAGTTTATGGTTTAGTATCTATGGTTTATGGATTTCCTACTAATATTATAAATGCGAAAGTTTGTAAGTATGTAAACGTATGGATGGGTGTTTAGATGTTTGTTCTCTTTCACACGAAAATAGCTTATCTCTATGAAATTTGGTACAAAGATATATTATAGACTGGATTAGCACAAAGCCTACTATCAACCGGGTACTACGAGTGAATAGCTGACAGACGGTAGACTAGTGAGCTAGTCTTATATCAAAACTAGACCGTGAAATCTTGAATATTTTGTGAAAAATTTCGCATTATCAAATTAAGGACCTAGAGTAAATTAATCTGACAGATGAATATATCCATATAATAGTTGTTTATAATTTGTTAAAACTATTATGTTGTATAAATAATATTATGTAGTAGGACGATGATTTCAAAACCATAATAATACATTTCAAATATATTGTTCGTTGGTTTTCGGAGGAGGCAGGGTTGGTTTATGGACTAGTAAGATCCTTTCTGTCTGTTTATGAACCAAGCCCTTAGAGTATCACAATGTATTTATGTTTTTTTTTTGTTTTATTCGTGATTAGCAGAGAGATTTGTATTGTATTAATATTTTAATTTTTTTTAATCAAATGTGTATTTAGTTTATTAGGGTGTTGGTTTCAATGGGGCTGACATAAACAATAGTTTAAAAGCTCGCGGAATAAATGATTTAAAAAAAAAAACTCTTTACAACAAAAATTGATTTAAATCAAAAAATCAATTTTTACCGATTTATATCTAAGTAGTCTAGTCATACCTGCCGACGTGCCCCCGCATACCACACAGGCCAGTTACCAAGACCCCCGTCCCACTTCGCGTCGCCCACAACCTGGGGTCAGCGGTTCCTGGTCTCGCTAGGTGGCTATTAGGACGGCACGCTAATTGCTAAATTCGCCTCCCCCCCTTCCCCATACCACTCCCCCCCCGTCTGGGTCTCATTGTCCCCACTAATGAAATTGTACGCTTATATAATTAGTAAAATCTTCGATGTAACATTGTTCCTTGCATTATGCTATGTTTTTTTAACATATTATTCATTTGTTTTGTATATTTCCTCATTTATAATGATATTCTTTATAAACTTATAGGTAGAGCTGCTTTAGGTATTGGGTCCTATTTAACCGATGTTGCCAAAAACGATGGAACTCGCAATTAGACTTTATTTTATATTGGTTTTATTACGATAACACCGTGGGTTATAAGGCGAATAGCGGATAGGAAGCGGAAGGAATAACAAGCTCGAACATAGGACTATCTTATACTAAAACTAACGATCCGCCCCGCTTGGTATATATAGGTAAAACCAGTTATCGGTACTTCATCCCATAATGAAAGAATTTTTAAAAATTTCTTTGACAATAGTTAGTTAAAACAAATTCTTCAGCTTTATACCATTGGTTTAGAGACATAGACAAGAGCCAGCAGTAATCCAAACAACCAATTAGCTGACAATAAAACAATAATAATGGCCGGATACGGGGCAGTGCCTAATAACCGGGTGACGCGATTATTCGGCCAACTTCACCTTACCCGGATAGCCGTAATGTTGTTACCGTGTTCCATACGGGGTAATGCATTATTGTCTGTTTATCAACACTTTTGTGCTAAGATAATGTAATAGTCAAACAGTAACTTAACTGCTTTATTTGAATGCTATCTAAATAAAAGTCTATGTGCTATTCCAGACTATAACAACAAATTTCATCTAGAAACGGCCAGTCATTTCCGTTTGTTATAAAGATTTTGATATCTAAAACACTGTCGCATTATATGTATAAACTGCGTTTTCTTCATTCTTAAGCTTAGTCGCTGTCACCGGCCAAAAATATTAGCAGTCGCAGCAAATACGTTGTCCGTTTTCAATGGGTAAGGGATAAGGAAAGGATTGTGGACGGGAAGAAAGGAATTGATTGGGAAGAGAAAGAAAAGGATGCAGTTTGATAGATTGTCACAGGACCGAAGCTACGTTTTCAAATGAACTTGGAAGTGAAATTTTATTCAAAATATATCAATAATTTGATCTTATTGTCAGGATGAAATGTAATATCGTTTATGTAATTGAAATGGTGATCATTGAACAATAATAATAAATATTTTTCCGTAACTAACAAATATTACAGACAAGAATACTTATAAAAAAAAACTCAGAAGCTTTGCCCATTTGTCTTACGTATTCAATAAATATCATAACAGTGACTCACACATCACAAACCATTTTATGCAATAATACCTAAGTTTAATCATTACCTCGTGGATTTAAACATCATAAATCCAGCTAGGTATAGATTTATGTACTAAATTTCTGACTTCTCTTCACACACTATTCAAATACATATAAAACAGGTGTACGTAGATATCTACTCCGATTGCCGCGTTTTTTGAAAATATCAAAATGTGCTTTAATAAACTTGTGTTATTTTTTTTAAATAAAATTATGTTAAAGAATATTCCGAATGGTGTCATCAACAATTTAAACAATCGAAGAGATTACATAAAATCTCTTTTATGACAATTGCTGTCAAAATAATAATGTATATAATTCAAACCAATAAAAATATATATAATTTCAAACCAATTTTCCCGTTATTTGGATATAAGTAACTCATTTGTGGCAGTTTTTAGTTTTTTTTTATTTAGTTTTATTTCATCATAAATGTACGGAAAGTTTTATGTTTGTTGTATTCCATAACACAGTCATTATTCGATCAGACTTAGCGCGGCTCGATTGCCCGCCCCGGCGCCCGGATATCACATTAGCCGGGTATCAGCTCAGCCCGGATACCCAGGTTATCTGCACTTCCTATCCCTGTGCCTACTGCCTATTAGGTTTCATGTTCATAAATCAATGAATTCATATTATGGTAATAAGTAGGTATTTTAAAGGTGTAAGGAAGGCATTGATAATGGCTTATTTTTAAATATTACTTTGTATTTTTCTTTTGAGTTAATGTTTCCTTTGTTATATTTTTCAAGTGGACTTATGGACAAATTTAGACTATTAAATGCTATGTCGAACAAAATATTTACTATGACTAATCTCTATAAATCAATATTTATTATGTTTAAAAATTATTTCATAAGTGGAATTGAACAAGAACACAACTTCATTAAAGCAATTCCTTGCTGCGACGAACAATAATTAGTAGGTAACTCGTTTAACAAGGCAACCACTAGCCTTATTGATTATATCATTCAGAAAATTAATTAAAACGAAATATCATTCACGAATCCACAAAGAAAACTCGTATTTTCTATTTAATTAAGTCATGCAATTAATCCTGTGCGAGCAAAATAATTCTCAAACGTTCACATGTCGAGAGAAAACTAGAGAAACGGCATGAAAAGACAAAATTTCAAGACAAACCGGCCGCCATGCCACCGGGAAAGGCGGAGCTAATCATATCACACAACCGAATATAACAGTCGCAACTACACGTTCTTCTTGTGCAAAAATGCACTTTATGCAAATGTCTTAAGATCGAACGCTGAGTGGCTAAATGTGGTTTTACTTCTTTCTGGCATGGACGGGTAGTACAAAAGTGGCCAATCAGCGCGCGGTCGCCATAGCTACGGCCTGTTTCACATTTGCTCGATAGATGGCGTTGGCTGACTCACCGAATTGATTATTTGTTTAAAGCAAACTAGTTAGGGTTTCGTGAGACATTTTTTATATTTTACAGTAGAAATTATATAAATAATATATTCCAACACAAGATTTGTTAAATGTACATTTTACTACTAATTTAAAATTAAAAGATAAACTCCAATTTATGAATCGATATTTCGAGAAAGACGAGAATGCTTTAATTTAGATTCTGCGATGTTTATATAACTAGGTGATCATATGTAATAAGCATATAGATGTATAATTCGTTTTACAATAAAATCACTTTTGATTTCAAAACTAATTAGTAAAAAAAAAAATACCTATTAGATTGTACCTATTACTCCGGGTGAACAAATAAAGTAAGTACCTATCTACCTATCTATAAAGTCTATTAAAGTGTACCTATATGATAGTTTTATACCAAGAATAAATTCTAGTCGGAAACGTATTAGACAAGAGGCAAAATTTAATTAATACCGGATACGTTTCATACTTTATATACGAATTGAATTGCACAATAATTCATTTATTGCAGCGTCTCCCGGATCGGGGAAACCTAATCTCTAGTCCGCTATTATGCCAAATTCCCCGCCACAGTGTTGCCATCTTAAACTTCAAACCTCCCTACATACGTTCCATTTTTGAACGTTATCAAATAATTTCCCGCCAAATTGAGAGGCTATACACTCTATGCGGTTAGGTTAAAGTTTATTCTCTGATGGATTTCGTGAGGGTGGGTCGTTAGGGGTTGGGGGATGGGGGGGTTGTGTTTTCCCCGCTTCCGAGGGAAAACGACACTTGAGCCCCGTTGTGTGTAGCCCGCAAACGGAAAAATTATTAATAATAATCACAGTTGTAGTGGTTTGTAATTACAGCGTATGTACCTAGCAAGTATACTGTTGTGTTTCAGTGAATTATGCCAAATCCGTTGTATTTTATATTGTTTACTGTGTAATTTAATTTCCATGTACAAAGCGAGCTTTCACGAATCCAGGGTTATGTTTTATTGATCAAAGTATTATTTAGCGCGTGTTTTCTAGTCACTTTGATGGTCACGTATACCTTTTTTGTTTATTGATGACTTAGTTCTTGAACTGCAATAACTTTAAGTTAGTTCTTCAACTGAGTTCCTCAACTGCAGTAACTTAAAGTCGTGATATGAATACAATTGTTTTAAATTTAAGTTTAGGTACACTAGATCGGGTCAGATAATCTTGTGAAGTGTCCCACAGAATAACTTCCACCAGTCAAACATTAACATTCATAATAATTATAACAAAAATCTTTCTGTTGCCAAATCTTATCCTACTGACTTAGAAGTGTATAAAAGTTATATGTTTAAAAGCAGGCGATAGCCTATCTTGAATACATTGGGTTTATTTTTTACATCGTAGCTCTAGGTTATCAAAAGTTCATATGATATGAATTCGTTGTGGGCTACAGTCCTACGGCGCATACAAAATAATATATAAAATGACACAATATATAGGTATTTATATTTAATAGTAATTCGCCATCAAATAGGCGAATAAGCAGAGATTTTTTTTTATTGTTTTGAGTAACTTTTTAACATATTTACAGTTCCATCACAACAAATACAATTTGCATACTTTCTATAGCACTTCAAGATTGTCAATTGAGTATTGGTGTGATCACTTAACTAATTGGATTTATTACAGAGTAATTATTAAACTTTAATAGTAGAATTTGATATTGAATAACCTCAGGTATTTATTATAAATAAAGCCCCCTATACTAAAGTTTAAGGTAGGTACCCTAGGTTTATATTATAACGTTATAATTTAATAACGTTATAAATCCGCCTATCGCCTAAAACTACATTTTCAACTTTAATGGTATAATAATCGCTTTAAAAACTGCCTCAAACAAATCTATTAATAATTTTCAACACAAATTAAAAAAGATTCCCCACATAAAGAAATCATTCACGGCCGAATTAAAATATCGGTAAACATAAAAGTTTTACGGATTTCGTCCAAGGGGCACCGGCGAGGGGACCCTTGTCAATTAATCCGCCATTTATTAATTAATAATGCTGACGTGGAGCTATTCCGACATAATTAATGTCAATAAAACCCGTCAATCTGACTACAATAGATGAAAGTCCCGAAAAAATTGCGTAACGCGTTCCGCGAATCTTGAAAGTATCGTATTGCTTGCTGTGGGTAAGAACTTGATCCTTGGGCTCACATGGCTACCTGGAGAACGTGTGAGGGATCATTCTAAAGGAATTATTGTGAAGAAATTAGTTATACAAATGAATTGAAGGTACTTTATTTATTAACCGTCTGCGGGATAGACTTGTGTGTGGCTTAATTCGTCAAATATTTAAGACAATAACGTCATTATTTATTATCCGTTAAGTATGATTATTATTACATAAAACTGAATATAGTAGAGGTGTCACATACATTGTTTTGTAATTAATTTATTTATATACAAAATCAAAGTAAGGAGTATGCTTTACTGACGTTTATTATATCGTATTAGTTCAAGTATGAACAAAAAGCTTTTAATTTTCACTTTATCCTACAAAATAACCGCATGGTTTCAATTTAAAATCTAATTTACCACATAATCAATAAAACTGAACACAAATCGTTTCTACCCACATTCAACCACAATTAAGGCAGATAAATTCGTCCTCGAATCCCCATCTTAAGGTAACAAAAAATGCCAAACATTATGACTGTTCCACATTCTATAGCGACATCCGATGGGCTCTGTTGCCGCAACACGAAACAGTGTCGCGTTTCAAGCGACGCCAATTGACGTAATGCGATCATCGGAGACGCCCAATTCAATTATTGCAGCCTTGGAACAGTCGCGCTTTTTGTAACCAGCTTTATTACTCGATTAGTCCTTTTGTGGAGAGCTGGCGTTATCTTGTGTACGATGTGGGTTCTTAAGGTGGAATGGCTAGAGTTAGAGTTGAGATAAATACCTACAGTTACAGCTTACAGAGTTAAGTAAAATGTTGAGGTAAGAATTGCTGTAGTGGAGTACTTATATGAGAACTTAGCATTGTTGCTTGCGAATTGGTTAAAAAGCTAAAATAATCTCGCAGTATAGAGGACATTGTTTAGTTATTAGGTACTTTGGATGTCACCGCCTGTTTTCACATCGTATATATATTAAAAAGTTTCAAAATTGTGTCCTGTATGGTATGCAAAAAGAGTTTGTTGATTCATTGAAAATAAATTCCACTTACTTGTATTCTATCTTCAGGCAGGTCAGTTTTGAGTGAGAGCATCTCGCGAGCGTACACGTCAGGGTAGTGGGCGTCCTTGAAGGCCTTCTCCAGCTCGTCCAGCTGGTACGAGGTGAAGATCGTCCTACTGTGGAACAGAATTATGGTTAGACCTGGATCGTCAGTATTAAGGGGAAAGGTTTGGTTTGTTAATTGATAGGTAAATTAACTATTGAATCGATCTCGAAAATTCTTTTACCAGGAATGTTGCACTGGTGACTGATATGGTGACTTTATTTTATTTTTCATTGAATCCCAGATGTATTGCTGCTCTATATTCTAAGGGTGGATGGATATGGTAGATGTATTATATCAACTTTTTTACCTACTGTGTAATTTTAGTTTACAATGAGGATGAGCATCTAGCATCGAGCATTTTTATGCCATTCAAAATGTCATATCCGGAGGACTATTTCCTTTTCCTCAACCTTTCTAGTCCTTTCTAATCCTTTCCTTATTCCTTACTTACCTCTGCGAATTTTCATGGTGGTGATCGCTTAAGCGCTAATATTAAAACTTTAAGCAAATGTTTAAAAGATATTTAATAAGGTTACAATAGTATATATAGTGAAGTCCCGTGTCCCCTAGTGGGGTATGGGGCAGATGATGTACATCCGTTTCACTGATCGATTTTCTTTAGGGACAAGTAGGTGATCAGCCTTCTGTGACCTGCCAGACCGAGACCTTTTGTTTTTTGTGCGTCCCCACCGGGAATTGAACCCAGGACCACTCGATTCTACGCTCACGCGTTAACCACTGTACCAAGTAGGCAGTCAATAAGGTTACAATGTACCATATATATCTAACTATTATTGCTGAATAATCATACTTAATTATACCATGTTAGTTAAGTTTAAGTCTAAAGCAGCGGATCGTAACACGGTGGGGTTTTATTCGACAGGAATCCGACATAACCCACGGCTTACCCGTAAGACGAGGGTGTCATATGCAGGATTTCCCTCATCTCAAAAAAACGTTACAATTAAGTTTAAATTGTGTGTACCCACATTATACCCAAAACTGGCAGGTAATTGAAGGCCAATCATCTCATTGGCTCAGAACATTAAGATTCAATTCCCACCAATTGCCAATTACGTAATGCAACATAACTAGTTACCTGTGTCTCCTTTTTTTCTTCTTCTTCTTGCCATTGTAGCCCGTGAGACCGTCTACTGTGAAGTCTTTCGCAGCTTCGAGTGATGATACACCTGCAAGACAAATCAATTTAATCTTGATAACTTACTGCTATACTATAATTTATTTATTTACTCTTATACGTATTCTCACCATTTGTTAAGTAAAATCATTTAATCGAAAGAAAATAACCAAAAAAACAGCACATGTAATCTTCAATTGAGGAAGAGGGAGCTCTCGTACTACAGGTTTTTTAAACTTATCAGGAGAGTTCCACGTATATGTAACAACACACCCAAGCTGAATTAATAAATAAATTGTTTAAATTGTTTAAATAATAAATTAGAATCATTTTTTAATTAAAAAAAAAAGAAAATCTTTATATTCTTTAAAAATGTATAAATAATGAACTTTCAAAAGCTAAACACAACACCATAAAATAGTGTGCGCCATCACCGTTGTCATACTTTCCCGCGCCAACTAGTCACATAATTACAGAATGGGATTGCCAAATGAATTAGTAAACAGGCGACATGGTTTAACAGAATGCCTCCCCGGGCACCAGCCAGCACATACCCAGGGGAAACCTCGTAATTGAATTTGCACCAATGAATTATTAAATTTACTACCCTCAATAGCATCGCCGTGTATCGCGTACATTGCGCACTAGATACGATAAAAAGTTGGAATAAAGTGAGGAACACGCAATGTATGGATGCTTGGAGACGGGGAGTGATATATTTGGTGTGTGTGACGAATCGCAATGGATGTTTGTTAAAGGGTAACATGTTGTGAGGTCAAGCCACGTGTTGGGGATAGTGTAATGTTGAATTTGTTTTGTTTGTTTTATTCTGTTATCGTTATTCGATAAAAGTGTGAAATCGTTTTTAAATTAACTATGACGTTTTTAGTCCGGAGAGTTCCAGAATTATTTTTTTAGTATTAAGTATATTTTACTAGCCACAGACAATATAAATAAAATATAATGCTGTTAAAGCTTTGAAGTTTCAATTGAGTTCTTTTGATATTTGAAATACGTATGTATGGTCTTTTTAACACGCTTTTACCTGTATATTGGTATGCTTGTATGTTTGTATGTAACCGACTCCTACACTCCCATTTAAATGGACATATTTAATTCAAACTTTGTACACTTATCAACTTGGTGACAACACAATAATTTAACGAGTTTATCTAATTATCCTGATTAGAATCGCCACGATTTAATAAATTATTAGCTGCGCCCCGCGGTTTCATGCGCTTAAGTACGTATCCCGTAGGAATATCGGGATAAATAGTTGCCTATATGTTAATCCAGTTGTCCAGCTGTCTACGTACCAAATTTCATTGCAATCGGTTCAGTAGTTTTTGCGTGAAAGAGCAACAAACACACACACATCCCTACAAACTTTCGCATTTCTAATAATAGTAGGACAAGTAGAATATGATATTTATTGTTATTTAAGGTTTATTTGCCATTTACGTTTTCGCTTCAAGCGAAGATACTTAGGTAACTTGAAGGAAAGTTTAAAATTCTATTTAACTTACCGAAACACTCTGTAGTTGTTAAGCAAGAATACTGTTTAAATTCCATTATACGTATATAACTTAGTTAGTTACGTACACGGTGAAACACTTCCAGCTTCCTTTCTTGTAATGTTCTAATTTTTCAAAACAAATGAGCATAATTACGATACAACCGGTGGTATTCATAAATTGGCTACATTTATTATATTATTTTACGCGAGCAATCCGCCAATGTCTATTGTCTAAATGTTTTATTATAATAATTCTATCAATTCAAGGTGCGAAAGTCGTGTGTGTGTGAGCTGTAACAGAAGTTTAAAAAATCGTTTTATAGTAGGAAAAACTGTCAACTTCTATAAAAATATAAATCAACTACAGACCTATTTACTTATTCATTTAGTTTTTGTTGAGTTGTGCCACCAGATACATAATATAAAACATGGAAGGAATGATTATTGAGCTTAATTTCTAAGACGTACGACAATGACGATCTAATGGATATATGGATATTTCTACCACCCAATCTTACCCCATATATTATTAGTTAAATAAATAAGCACGTATTTAAGGCAACTACAAAAAAGGAGAGATACACTTTCGAGACTGTTTTTTTTATTCGGTACAAAGATTGTTTGGGACCTTTAGCTATTCTGGGAGCACGCTTCGGCACGCTTCGGCACGAATTGGACCAGCTCGCATGGGGAAAGTACCACATCCCCACCAAAGAACGGCGTGAAATAGTAGCATGCTGTTGTGTTTTATACGGTGAGTGGGAGAGCGGGAGGCCTTTTTCCTCTCCCTCACCCTTCCCAATACATTCCTTCTTTCCCGTCGTCAAACCTTTCCTTATCCCTTAACCCATAAAAGCGGGCAACGCATTAGCGGAGTCACTAACTCTGCGAATGTTCATGGGCGGTGGTGATCGCTTACCATCAGGCGAACCAACAGCTCAGTTTTATAACATAAAAAAACCAAGAAAAGATATAAGTTTTTATCTCAGAAATCACACGGGAACGGGAAATATGCGAAAATCCTCTGTTTATTTTTTCCTTTGACAATTAAACTCCACAAGCAAAGCTATCTTAATTGAAACCTGGCTAACATTTGTTTACTTCTCTTTCAAAATAGCCACCAGTTCCAAGTCAGTCTTCAAATACCTACCCGTATCTCCCCCTGTTCAAATTGGAAATCAATACAAGAAACTTACGCACATAACGACCTAAGCGGGGATCATAAGTCGGTTACCGTAAGATCATTACGGCAACCGTCATCTCACAATGTATGCGTCACCACGAACACTTGCATCCGACAACAATCAACTCCACTGCCTGGTGATAAGGATAAAATTCAAATAGCTAACGGTTAAAGGGAGGGGTCCTACAGCTTGAGGTAAGAGCGACTGCCACTTTACACTGTTGCACATAATAACAAAGAAGCGACCTTTTATTTGAGCCGCATAATTATTTGGTAATTGCTCCTTGATAATCGACTAAATATTTTTTTTATGACCATTTTTTTGTACTGTACGTCTAAGCATAATGTTTTGGATGAGAACAAATATTTGGGATATACTAAAAATCTTAATCCATTTTTCTTATTGTAACACCTATACCGCCTTATTGGTATTGTGCTTAACGCGTGAGCGTAGAACTAAGGGGTCCTAGGTTCAATTCCCGGTGGGGACGCACAAAAAAAAAATGTCTCGGTCTCGGTCTGGCAGGACACAGAAGGCTGATCACCTACTTGTCCCTAAAGGAAATCGATCAGTGAAACGGATGTACATCATCTGCCCCATACCCCACTAGTGGACAAGGGACCTCACTTTTACAACACCTATACCGCTATATTAAGATGGCAATATATTGCGATGTATTATATGTTTGATCTCTTGAGCCTTAGCCTTTATTTATATACAAAATGGGCAAAATTCCCAAAATAATTTTTGAAAAATTGGCAACGGTAGTTGGTTAGTTACAAAAACCAAACCGCGAACAACCTGGCAAGTTCTCATTTCATAACGTTGGCGACATCAAAATATTAAGAGATATTGCAACCCTTAATCCTCCTTTTCCCTTCTATCTCCTTATTATTCCCAGCCCAATTTATACACAACGTTCTAATCCTAACTAAAATACTCCCAATTCTATTGAACACGCACTAAAGAATCCCGTTCCACTTAAATGCCATCGCTGACACCAATATCGAAATTTGATAAAAGTATTTCAAAGCTGAAGTGTATTCGATATTGGCGATATTGGGCCAATCGTTGCCAATTCCCGAGAATATTCGGCATTCGTCGGCAATCTTCGCAGCGATTAGATTTATTTGCGAGACACGTTACATGTACTTCTGATGAGATCAAATTAGGTTAGCGCTGAGGATGCCATGTGAAAATGGAGCTTCATTTTAATGCACGTTTGTAGCGTTTCGCTAGATTGCTATTCTGAAGTCAACATTTGTTATTCGACTACTTATTTGTCTTAAACATTTATATAATAGGGAATTAAAATTAGCGCTTTAAAATGCGGTTAATTCATTCTATCCATTGCTTGGCTGTGCATATCAAATAAATGTTCTTCTTTCTCTACATTATAAGTATACAATTTAAAGATTATTCAAAAATAATATGAAGATCTAGATTTAAAATAGTCATAAAAATCACGAACCATTCAATGAAACGTCCCCCATCAGCTATCAACAAATGAAACGTTCCCGAAATAAAGCAACAGACATTCCCACGACTCTCGGAACTTATGTTTTGGTTTTACAATTTAGACACCTTCATAATGAAGACACTTGAACGCAAATAACATTGCAAAAAGAAAAGGACCATTCCAAAAGGAAAGGGGATAATTTTGTGTTTTAAAACAGTTTCGAGTGGCTTCAGAACATCATAATGAAGAAGTGCTAAGTGTCTGTTGACTAAACAAGTGTTTGGAAGAAAGCAACACCAACCCCTGTCGCCATTTGCTAAGTTTGATCTTAGTCACCTTGCGGTTGTCATAATGCTTTTCATGATTGCCAAATGTTTTCACTTGATTAAACGTCGTCAAATCTGGTGTTGATTTATAATAACTGAATTGTGTTTTGACAACTACTTCCATTATGAATAGTTCATACAATTCAGTTGTAAATGACCAATCATTTAACAATATAATTGCGCGAACTCCCAACATCTCTCTTGAACTCTAATTCTCTTTTTCTTCTTATTATGTCAAATGGAAAGCCGAGTTAAAGTAACCTTCTACATCAGACAACACTATCTGTATCTACAAGAAAAACACCTCAACCACTAGCCTGACCCTAGTCGCTATGATCCGAGCCTCGCAGGTACGCAATTCGGGGATTCTGTGAGACATAAAAAATGACATTAAATTTCAATTGCAAGCGTTTCGTGAAGAGCGCATACAATTAGCGGAGAGAGGACGGAATTGGCAATTTCCACGCAGCGAGCCAATTTCGCGCCCACATCCATGTTATTTGATTTTCGTTACCGCATACAGCGCTGTACAAAATACACGTGGGTTTCTTTAAAGCGCTAGGCGATATTGCTTTTAAATGTGGAGATTAGGAACTTTGTTGAAATTTGGGCTTTGGTTAATGGGAAATAAATATGAGGTGAATTTGGTTCTAAGAGCTGTTTCAATACTTATTTAAACAATGTTAGCATAAGTTAGATCGTTGATAAGTACCAAACCGATGAAGAGCTTAGTCACACAAATATAAAAAAACTGGTCTTTATTATAAAATGACCATCTTCCTATCAGGGTGAAGTCATTTCATCTTCTGTAAGTTTTAACTATGAGATTCATAAAAAAGCTAATAATGCCTGGCCGAAACTTAGATGTGTAATTAGTGATTGTTATGAACTTATAAATAAACAAAAACATCAAAATAAAAAAAAACACAAAACAAAATAAAATGAGAATAAAAATATTACCTGAGTACAGTTGTCGGACAGCTACATACATGAAACAAAAAAAAAACGAATTAAAAAAATAAATAATGCTTCGCTACCAACGTGACAGTTTGCGATTTCCATACGAAGGTCGTTTTATGAAATAATACGGCAAAATAAAGACGTCCACAAAATCAAAGTACTTAAGTAAATATAAGCTTACTTGGAGATATCAAAACCTTTAGAAAGATATCGCGTTTCGTTCACACGCGGGGCGTTAAGAAAAGCGAGCAAAAAGACTTGTATAGAACCCGGTTTTGTCTGATATTGTGATCTCGGCCCTTTGTTCGCCGTTCGGACTGAGCTTTCAAATTACAACCGAATTTACGATGCGAATATACAGGTTTTAATAACTTGCGATTGGATTTATATGGAATTGGAATCGTACAAAGTAATATCATAATAGTTTTACGCCAAATTTTAACATAAATTGCCATTTGATTTTACTTATAATACAATTTGAGTCCCATTTAGTGTTAGGACATGCAAGATTTATTATTATTTTTATTACATAATACCGGGCAACTGGTTCGCTTGATGGTATGCGATCACCACCACTCCTGAACATGTGGAACCTCCACCTAACTACCTAGTTAGGCCTGTTATTGCGCTGTGCGCTTTTAAGGGAAAAGATAAGGAAAAGAGCGACGGCGTTAATAAAAGGATGGACTAGAAGTAGACATTAAAATATTTCTACAAAACAACACTAGTTCCTTCACACACCTATACTTGCGTGGTTGTTATATGTAGGCAGTAGGCCATAGTATAATTTATATAGCTAGAAAAAAACTCAAGTAGATCCGTGAAGTTACATTAGTATGAATACAAATATCTTCATATTCATATAAGCTCATGTCCTAAATAGGAAATACGCTTCAAATATTGTTTTTCACGTTTTTATTTACTCTTTTATAATACATTATCAAACAAATTAACGAAGTATTAAGTACCTACATCGATTAGACAATTTGTGACATATTTACCGCGCTAATGACTTATTGTTTCACAAAACACACGTCAATTAAACGTCTTTATTATAAAATTACAATATGACTCAATTATGACGTCACTAATGTAATTACGCATTGTGTTCAACAGATGTTTTGTTTTGTGATACTTTCGAATTCTCTCGTAAGTGTCTGTGTTTAACTGTCAGTATTAAGCTAACTAGACGGCCGGGTTTTGTTTGGTCTCTACCAAAGATAACATAATATTATATTAGGTTTCTACTATGTCATGGGATAATATGTGATTTATATTATGGATGAGAAAAATCGTCATGTTTGAGATATATTTGTTTGCCTGCTATTGGCTAAAGAGGTGTATAATGATAATCATAGGGTGAAAACTGGGTGTAGAAATAGAAGCACCTATTTTCAATTATTGCTGCACTTTAAGTTTGAAATTTTTTTATATTTCTATTTAGTTACAATATATTTCTACTCCATCCAGATTAATATAACTAAATAATAGACTTTTAGGTCGGCCGCTTATACTTAGTATAAAAAAAAGTCTATTGGATAGATGGAATTTATTTAATTATGTTCAAGTCTATAACTCCATAGGGACAACATCAACAGTTGTTCACAAGTAATTCCATACGGCCTCTCGGTCTAGTATATATGTCACTGGTATCTCATCTCTTTGCATGTTCCCTCGGGGTTCGGATCCCACTGGACTTGTCGTGTTAAATGATTGTATAGACCTCTATTTGCTAACTAATGGATGAGTTGTTTGCTTTATAACCGACGTTCTCAATAACGTAGGAGGTTTTGAATTGGACTGTATATTTTAGATTTTGTTGCTGGATAACTCATTAGTTATTCAACCGATTGACGTTATTATTTGGTGTTTTATAGGAAATTGTTGACATTTGGTACCAATTTAGAATCTAGAGTAGGACCCACGGATTTCTCTCTATTACCTCAGAACTTCCTCGGTGTACCGATTTTGATATTTTTATTGTTTAAAACCTATTTTCCTGCGTGTGGTCTCATTTCAGTTTGACCGAATTCTTTCTGTCAAACAATAGATTGATTAAATAATTGATTTAATTTAATACATTTTATTTAAATGAGCGAAACGAGGCTAAATCGCAACAGAAAGTTCCGGTGTCCCAAACCGCGACCCCAAACCTGGACGTTATAGGTGAATTGGGTGAAAAATATTTGACAGTCACCCTTCCCCTCCCGCCGCGCGCTTCCCCTCCCCTCCCCCCCTCTTACCCTCTCCCCTAACCCCTCGCCGCTCACCTCCCCTCTAAGAAAGCTATAATGTTATTACCAGGCCATTATATTTTCGCGCTCGGGTGCGCGCGTTCGCCTAATATCCCCCTCTTGTTTATTGTACACTTTTCTAAATTAGATTTTGTTAAGATTTTGTGTTTTTTTCCTTCTTTAAGTTTTTTGTTTTTGTGTGAAGTATTATATATTTTTATGGAATGGATGGATTATATGTAAGTGAGAACGAAGTGTGGTTAATCAGGCACGTTAGATAAAAATTGATTTAGATTAATAACCAGACCATCCAGTCATTTAGAATTAGTAGGTTATTTATTCGTTTTATACTTTAAAGTATAATGAATACTTGTAACCTATAGGTACCTTAACAGCGTGTGTTCCAATAACAAGCTTTAATTATCTGCAATGCACTATAATACATCGTAAAAATATAAACGAAGCATATGAGAATAAGAATTAATTTAATATTTAATATGAGTCATATCATATCACGTTATAATATTCTTACAACGTTGAAGAGTCTTTAAGGTTTTATCAAATTCTGAAATGTTGGACTTGGATGAAATTTGCAATACTTACTACTCTATGTGGCTCTAAGAATAACGACATGTATACTACATCCTAAAATGCTTTACTACAAATTTCATAAGCGAAAACTTTTTCATGTCACGATCTAAAGAAAAATAAAGCAGCCTCGTGGCTTATCTATATACCTGAAATTAATACATGCAACGAGAGCTTTCTAACATCTCTTAAAACAATAAAATGTATGAAAATCACGTAAAACCTAACATATTTGTCATTAGGAAAGTTGATAATTTGCGACACGGGAATAATTGCCAACTAATTAGCGTCGGTGCTGTCAAAAGCTCTTTGTGCGCGCCGCCTACACACCGAGTGGCAATTAAAATTTTACATCGACAACCCTCGCAACACTGCCCACTATTGAAATAAATCTATATTTGCGGTAATCATACGTCGCTAGTGGATAATGAGGTATGTGAATGGAGGTTTCATAATTAGATTGAGTAAATACATTTTCTTTGGGCTTTTTGTTACAGCGCCATCTAGTTTTGTAGTGAAGAAAGTTGGCATGGTACTAAACACAATAGCATGTAAGATATAACAGGCATTGCTCGTTATGTATGCACATTTTAAATAAGTAGAGATCTAATATACACATTCTAGTGTATAAAAGTTCATATAAAAAAGCCTTGCTACATCAGTGTAGCGGTTCAAATGTTTATTAATATGAATTAAAATATACAGCTTTTGTTCTGACATAGAAGACTGATCATTTACTTGATACAAACTTAAACTCAAAGTGAAATTAATTTGCCTCATTGCCCACAAACCGATTTAACTTTATAGATATAATTTATATAATTATGTCTGCAGTAAATTACTGCAAGTTAGATTTATTCAATTCTAAAGAGGTTTCGACTTTTAATTGTAAATTTTCCTTAAGAGGCCGCGCCATGGGGAGGCGCCCCTCAGCCTGTATGTATCACATAGTGTTTACCTCTTGTACTCTGTAAATTATTCATAACACACGTCTGTCTCGCCTTTGTGGGTTTTAATCTAAGACTAATAAGCTAAAGGCTGCGAACACACTGCGATGCGATAGGATTGAACTGTGCCCAGCGTTTTCGTTGATCTTTGGGCCTGTAAGGTATTATGTAGGTTCGTAAAATCTTATCATTTTATAAAAGATATTTGGATAATGGTTCAATTATTAAAAATTTGAGTAACAGGATGTAGTTAACACATTATTTATTGAAAACAATTAATATTTGAGACAAATATTTGAGAAAATTTACAAATATGAATTGGTATGAATTTCAAACAAACTAAACCCAAATTGGACAATCTCTTCTATATATACATATATATAGAGTTTTAATTAATAGATAAACAGTAAAATATACGTGAAAATATACGTTTTAATTATTTAGTAGCGAGTTTACTTAGTGCAAAACTAGATGGCGTTGTGTCTAATATTTGAGACGGTTATTTATTAGGAACTAATCATTCATCAACTTCCCGAAATTTAAAAAATTCATGACCTTAACCTCATTCTTAAGACAGCGCATTAGCCATTCACTTCAATTGAACCTATAGCCTAAAATGTCGTACGATAACCTTAGAAGTTCTCAGCTAAAATATCGCATCGACATCGTCACGTATTCGTATCGCTTCCTGACGTTGTAATGAGGCACTCACACCTCGATTATAATTGCTAATGAGGCGTTAATACTCCCAAAAGCCTGACACATTTAAACAGCCCTATCGAGTGGTAATAAGGTCGATGATTGCGTGTCAAGTAGTACCAGGCTCGTTAAACCATCGAGGGAGCGAGGGGGAGGCAGGTCTAATCGTAAAATATTATTGTTCACATCACAGAATTAATAAGATAATCCTCTAACATTTTTATAGATCTGTATTAAAGTCTTTAAGGATTAATTAGGAAATTGGTATTTTTGCATTTGTTGAAAATTAAAAATTTATGTTTTAAAAGCGCTGTCAATAATGTGATAAAAAGAACTTATGTAAATGCCATTTTGCCAATGCCAAATTTTATCCATATTTTGGTTTTGCTCTACTGTATTTAATTTCATATTCTTACATTTTAGCTAAGTAAAAAACTGTGATGTTGATGATGAGCATGATATGAGGGATTAATAACAGTTAATGTGGCATGGCCTTAAATTATAATTAATGTATTAAATAAAAGTATTCTTTTCCAGTACAGGGGAAATATAGATATATTTATTAATTATGATTTAAATTAAACCTTAATAAAAATTTAACATTAGTCCATTTAAAAATTACATTTATTTCTATTATAATGAAATCTCATTTTCCCTTCTTCCTTTCATATCACCCAATGGAATGAAATCCAAAAAAAATATTTACAATTCCACTAGAAAACAACAAATCTAACTGAATGCTTGATTAGAGGAATATGAAGACTTTATAATTATTTTGAATAATTTGGAATACATGACCCTTAAGAATATAATATTCAAAAAATCTGAAATACTGTCTTCATTATAGTAAGAATAAAATATGATGCGACCTTAAGACGATGTGTTCTATACTCTTCACTACGCCTTTTGAAACACATATTTTTAAACTATTTTCATTAAATTATACAAAAGTGAACGATTTAAAGGTTAGAGAATAGTGATTAAGTAATATCGTAGTAAATAATTATCAATAATTTAAAAATGATTTAAAATTGACACGTAAAACTTACAAAATAATAGACAGAAAGTCTAAATAAGATCTTTAGCTACGTTCGGCCATCTCAGCTACCATTTTTAGTTATATTTTTCGGCTAAACGTAATAATTTTCTGTTCAATAATATCTTCAATAATCTCTAATTACACATGTTCATAAAATTTATGAATTTTTATTCAAAATTATACTAAAAATCGAAATTTATCGAAGCACGTATATGAGTCGACTCTAGTATGGAGTAGAGTACGAATTTTCTTCATTTACATTCACTGTTTTTTAATAAAATACTATGAATCTACGTATAAAAAGACCTGTAATGATAGAAGCACTAATTGTTGCATCGAAGAGCATACAAAATGATTTAATTTCAAATAAATTGTAAATATAATAGAGTATTCCTCGAGCGTGTGAATCGGCAGATGCCAGAGAAATAGTAGACCTTTCGATGACAATTTAGTATATTTGCCTGACACTTGTTTCTCGGTTTGCTTAGTATATCACTTACACAGCTAGGGGAGATTGTTTGCACACAAATTTGCTTATTAACACGTTTTTAGAAACGCTTACTTCGTCACTCGATTCATTCAAAGTTCCTGGAGCACAGACTCGAGATCAATCTACAAATATTGGCTGTTTGACTCAGTTGATTAGAAAATACGCTTCATTTTAGTAGACTCGATTATTCTGTAAATAGGAAAATGTATGACATAAGTAGGGTTGTCGATCAAAAGTTTGTAAAAATCTAACTCGAAGCTGCTACGCGCGTAGATGCTTTGTGATCTGGTTATGTCGTAGATGTTCCAAAATTAATTAACATGGTTGTTATACTTATTATTTTAATATAAAAAAATGTTATTAAATAATATGTATATTTAACGTTTATCCCATGAAGATAAAATGTACTGTGGCGCTAATTTGCAAAGGTAATTAAACTTGAAATAAGCTACATTCAATCACAGTTACAACGACTGTTCGTAGAAGTTTGATGTAAATAGGACAAATTTAAATATTAATCAACATATAAGTTCAAATACTTTATTATTTTTCCACAAATGATATATGCTTTTTGCTGTAATTAGAAATTATAAACATACATGGAAGAATACAATTTAAATTGACTACTGAAAGTCGTCGAAAGGAGAAAACCTATGAAACATGCATTCTACCCATAGTGAGCATATTTCATAGTTTATTCCTAAATTGAGCGATCCTCGAATTTGCAACTTCTACACATATTGCCTTATTGTTAATCATTATATGTGGGATAATTATCCAACTGCAAAATAAACACTTGTATCTATAATAAAATAACAATTAGCATCTTTAACAATTTCCAAGCCGAAAAGACCAATTCATTGAGACGAAAAAAAATGAAGCGCAAAATCAAACGGCGCCGAAACAAAATCCGATACGCTAGTCCCAATAGTTGTTATTGTTACAGAACCACTTAGTCGAGAAAACATCTCGCGAGATATTCGACACCGATGACACAGCACACTCGAATATACCCCGTATCACGAGCGAATAGAGTTGAGTTTATTGGCTCACTGCGCGGTGGGAGGGACATTAATGTTGCAGTAACGGATAACCTTGTAGCGGTTAATAATATCTATATTAACTAAGTGTGGAAATCGTCATTTTGACACCTCGAACGGAACTCTTATTTTTGGGTGACACTTTTTATTTATATCCCGTGCAATGTATAAGTTTACGGTGGAACTAAATATAGTGTTTTGTGTGAATTTGGAGTAAATGTTTGACGTAGTGTTTTTTTATTATTGGGTATCGAAGTTGTGCAATATATCTAGGAATGTTTTTGGGATTTCGTGGATATTAATAAACAGATACAAGAGACACGTTTTAGTAGTGGATATAGGTCCTTGGGAGAAATAGAGAAATGGATTTTTAAAAATCTGCATTTAAGGCTAAAGATTAAACTCAGAACAAGCAAAAATTTTGTACTTACGTTTTTTTAAATGAATACCTTAATCTTTAGAGAGACATTATAGTCATTTTATTGTAGAATATAATTATTTCCATTGCAAGTAACTATTTAAATTAATGATATCATGTATCCTCTTTAATTTTAGAAGTCGATACATTTTATGTAATTTTAAACATACGTAAAATCTATTTAAATGCAATCTGGTGTGCACTAACATATGGCGCCGAGACGGTCAACAACCTAAAGATACGCTGCTCCTAACAGACTATACGACTAGCTGGCCAATTTTATGTAATTTCCCATGATAATGTATATTTATATGAAAAACGTAAAATGACTGAATACAATTGTAGCAGTTAAAAGTGCGTTTATTGGAACATTTTTATGATTTTTGAAGTAACAAAGTCTATTAATTTTTGTATTGATAATAATTATATTATTAATGTACACTTTCAGTTTAAATTTTCATACGCGTCACCAGAAGCAGTCCCTGTATTTAAAACATATTTGACAGGTTATGATTCATATTTTCTAATAGATTTATTCACAGTTTGTTTGAATTTAATTATGTATTATTAATACTAGTGGTGTAATAATTTCTGGTGGTACAAGTGACTTATTTGTAACATAAAACATGTTTTCGACGGCGCGAGTGTAGACCACTTCAACTTAAATTAATTAAAACTAATTGAGTTCTGTCACGGGTTGTTTCATGAATAGTACGCTTTATTCAAGTCAAACCACCAAATTTGTACGTGCTTTGTGTAAATTTATATATTTATATGTAATATTCTGTTTTCAAATCTATATATCCTACAATCTCTAGCCTGTTACTACTTGACGTATTATTTATTCGGAGTGTATAATTATATAAATAGGTCTGACACCATAATTTCCAAATTAAAAATGGCGTCTTTCTAAACAATAGCCACCGAAACGAGCATCGGGTTTCATTGTTTTAGGAACAATAAAAAGCGCGGCCATGTTGTTGGAAATGTCAATTCTGAATTCCTCCCCGCGGCGTTCCAAATATGAAATTCCCGCGTAGAAATGGCGGCAATTTTTTACAAATGGCTGCCGAGCCCTCGCTAGTCAGGTTGCTTTTCATAAACCACACAAGGGTTGCAAAACACATGTGAAATAAGCCAACGTAGACATTCCAGAATTTTCTGCCGCAAATCGATGGCGAACTCGCGAATCTAAAAGTCTATACGTTAACTTTGTATCCCTCTATATACAACTTGATCTGTATAGAACATGAAAAAGTTACTGAAAAACACTTGAAGGCTACAACAACACACGCGGTTAACATAATTGCATTAAAAGCAAAGCCATATCAAAACCTAATGACGTAATTCGAGCACCGGAACTATAACCTCTAATTTGCATCCAACAGGATCCTCACATCCCACCTAAGCGAATTGCCTCTAAAAATATTGTAACACCACTCTAGCGAGAAACGCCTCTATTAGCAGCAAATCAGGGTTCAATATCGGAAGTGTGGGTTTGATTTATGATATTGGCTGTGAGCCTGCGCCGTGACGTTTGCTGTTTGGCGTATTGCTAAGACAAAGGGGCGAGGGGTGAGGTGGGCGCGGTGCGGGGCGCGGGGGGGAGCTCGCCCCCCTCTAACCACCTCCAGCCACTTTCCTAAATCAGTACCGTGTATTGTTCAATATTAGTTCCTGGCTAGGAATCCGCTCTGGTTAGCTTGCTTATATTAAAGAGGCATGCGTGGTTTATTAAGAAGACAGATTGTACTGAAGGTTTATAGGCTGCAGCATATGTTGAAATAAATGCAACAATTTTAAATGTCTTTATTTTAGTAAAATTAAATTCATGTCTTTAGGTAAGACACATGTAAATAAATTGTTGTCCATTATCATTGAATCATGATTTTTATTACAGACTATATATAACATGATCATTTTCCAATTTGGGACTTGATTCTACATGAAGATAAAAGAACTTCGTTTATCTAATTTCCATGAAACTTAGCATTTCATAAAAGATAAATCTATCGAAGTTATCTGAATATTATAAACGCAAAATTATTTCTGTATGTCTGTCTCTTAACGGCCATACAGTTGAACCGATTTGACTGAAATTTGGCACAAAAATAGTTTGAGACCCGAGAAATGACATTGTATAGTTTTTATTCCAGATATCCAATGGTTACGGGAACTATACGGGTCTGTCTTTTCCTTTGACTACGGGGCTAAATCGTGGGTAAAATAATAATACAATAAAAGAAGAATTCATTCTTGATGGACGTATTTTATCTACAAAACTTCTTATTAATCAATTGTGAAAACTTATATGATGATGCAATGTTTCAGCATTACCAACTACTGACTTTATATCAAATTTCAAACTCAAAATAATAATATTAACCACCGGTTCGCAGTAGTTTCTATAGTGTTTTAAATTTCTATGAAAAAGAAACAAGTTTGCATGACATGACCTTTTGATAAATACAGTTTTGCTCCAGTGTTGAAGAAAATTACAAGAATTAAAAAACGTTACGTTTTCATATATTTAATTTATCGACTTACCTGTTTTATACTAGTATAAAATACACAATAGTAAATTACACATGATAACCATAAAAATATATTAAGATTAATAAAATGTAATTTTTTATTATTTCAACAATATGAAAGATGAAAAAGTATTGAATCATGTGGCGGGATTAGAATCTGCGTCTTTCAAAACAAATCTTGTTAATTAAACAGTTACTAACTACGCACACCAACTCCACAATCGTCCACCAATAATTAAATAACCTTAATCACTTAATAAAATCCCACTGACCTGAGAGATGCGTCTGCGAGGGGCTGTACGGCGACTTGATTTGCGGAAAGCCTGCAAGAATTGCATTCATTAAGTTACAATTATTTCCTACAGGAATCTTAATTTGCTAGGGGCGGTATCTCCCGCGGCTTTCAGGCCTGAGTTTATTACATTCATTGAGATGTATCTTACTATTTGATTACGCTGTACATTTAGAGTTAAAAGGTTGGGATGTTATCACTTATATTATGGTACATAATTTGGGATTTATCGAGCTTTCTTTGGGTGCAAGAATTTTCGAAATCGGTTAAATAATTTGTGAGTTTAATTACACATAATAAAATTTTCTTTATTGGTGTTAGTTGAAACCAAAAACACACAATTGCCGATTATTAAGATTCAGTATTAGTACCCAATGAACAGGCAAATAACTTAAGTAGATACTTATCGACGGTCTATGAACTCATTAAACATGCAATATTAATTGTAATATACAAGCAAAGACAGACAATTCTGTTTTTCTGAATTGTATACTAACATAATGCTTAAATATATACCTATGTTATCAATAATGAATAGCTTGGCCGAAACCTAGTTATACCAATATAATATACATGTAATATAAATACATGTATTTAAATATTTGTGAAGTCATTCCACCTGACAATATATTTCTTAATTAAATTTACATATCAACTAAGCGCGTAGGTACGTAACTGTACTGTAATTTCATTCATAATATTCAATTGAGCTTTTACGTTATATTTCTCTGCATTATTGTTTTAATAATTTTTTATTGCTTCCACATTCACTGCTTGTCTTTATTATGTTAATTGGTTATCTTCTATAATTTTTAATTTGCAAAAAACTTATCAATTTTCTGCCCCTCCCTAACATTATAAATGAACGTTGATATTTATCAATATCAAAATCTAGTCCAAAAGACACTCCGATGATGTGTTGTTTATTATTAAAAACATATTAAATCAAATACCTAATTCTTATTGATTTTTTTTATAAGAAGTCTGCACTTACCTAATACACTTTTCCCTGTGCCTAATAATATATCATATGAAATAAATGTTTTAAGTCCGTTGAAAAGTCTAGAATCCCTTTCAACTGATATAATCATCATAACTATCAACTACGCTATAGCTTATTACAAGTTTTACCGACGACGCATGAGCCAACACAGCTTGTCAAACACACGAGCTATCAGAGCTCCGTTCAGAATCTATTGTACATTTGGCGCAATGCGTAGACCAAGCTCAAATTTCAGCAGAGATAAAGAGGCACGGACAAAGAATCGAATTTAGATCGTGTTAGCTAAACAAAGGAAAGCTAAGACGGTGTTTTTTGTACAATTTCACGAGTTAACAAAGAAGGTTAAATACTTCCTCAATTATGTGGAAAACGTATGCATTGTCCGGTCTATTGTTGGGTGAATCAATTGGAGAAATTTAATAGTTTGGAAAACAACGTTTGCCGGTGTAGTCGTATCCACATTTATTAAGTATTTAATGAAATTACTATTCAAGGATGTTTACCTTTATTTTTGTGCGGTCTTAACTTATAAACATTGAGGTCTGAGAAGTACATGAAAAAAATGTAGATATGGATATTTCAGTATAATAAGAAAAAAAATTATTTTAGCTTTATCCAACCAGAACAAAATTTTTACTCGTTACGGTTAAATTATTAAGAGAGTTTTTTACAACTTTTATCCGACTTAGGCTAACTTATTTCTTTATATACTATTATTACTTCTATATATTATACTATATATTAAACAGTTCTACATACAAAATATTAGTATACGAGCATATTTATACTGAATTCAATCGATGAATACATAATCATCTCTGCAGTCATACTTAGCAAAATATTATATGACATGAGTATATAAAAACTTATACAAAAATGTAACTAATATATTCCTAGCGATGTCTACTTTCAGCCACTAACATTTAAGTCTACATTCTGATAGGCGTGACAAAAAATTAACAATATAAGAGTGGATTTTAACGTCGTAGAGTTTAAAGTGCAGCTGATGGCACCGCAGGCGACACAATGGCCTGGTATCAGGTTACAGATCACACAATATGCACTAGGGATAATGAGCTACTGACTTTTCGAGATCACTCGTACGCACGTTAAATGACTGACAATAGGGATATTTACGATTTGTTAGACGTTAAACTAGATTGTGGCGAGGACAAGGGCGTGATGTTGTGGCGGACATCTTTAAGACGATGTCTAAAGATTTGGGAATTCATTACATCATTACTCACTTCAATTGACTAACCGTGCTGATTGGCGCTACTTCGCTTGTATTGACCCGAATTAAAAAAGCCTATTTATGTAAAGTTTGCTTTCGAATGGTAAAATAATTTTTGACATCGATAAGTGTTTGAACATATTCGTGACGTAAAAAAGTACAAATCTTTACTTTTATTAAATTAATGTTGATATGCAATTGTTTTTGAAAAACATTGTTGCACACTTATGGAATTAATATATCAATGATAAGAATATTGCTCTTAAGATTTTATGAAGTACAGGCATTTTTTGACGTGGAAGACATAATACCAGTAAAATGTCAGAGATAGTTTGTTAATAAACACAAGCTTTTGGTTGAATTGTATTCTGTAAATTGTTTCGTGTAAATAAAATTATATGTTTATCACCATATTCTTATTTAAACTAATAATACCAGAGTACAGGCGCTAATCAGAAGCGCCCATATTCTTCATTAGTTCATTACATATTTATGTAATTAATTCCATTTTGAATGTAAAAAAATATAGATTGGTAGATACAGGATATACCATAACAAGCATTATGTATGCTATTATTACTAAAATATAGAACAACATTTTAACAGATAGGTACAAAACATTGATATAGTCGTTGCTATACGCCATTTTCTACCTAGATGTAAGAAGTTAACAATAGATTTGATTTGTATAATTATAAAACAAATTGACATTGACATGTTACGTTAATGAATCTATGAACGTATCCACTTACCTAAGAGTTCGTCTTAATTATCGATCTATTGTTAATTTGTATCGGATTCCCTCAAAGGCACTCTTTAATTAACAGAAGTACCCTTAACAAGGGAGGGGCAGGACTGCTATGGGTATGGGTGGGCAGGCATATTGCGTATTAGCTTAAAATAATACCTACATTAAATTTTCTAATTAGAAAAAAATTCTAAATTCTCTCTCTTTCTCATTTATAAAAAAGCATTTCAATGCTATAAAACTAAAAATTAAATTTCTAAATTCTCATTTAGATATTGATTGTTGCTAAAGAGCTATGAAAGAATTATTTAGGGACAGATAAAAATGTCGTCGGAAGAATATGTTTACAACTCAATTTTTTTTTATAGGTATAGTAATATAATAATAAAAAAACATGCAGGTACGCAATGTGTTACTGATACGGAACTCTGTTTATTAATATTATCCTGCTTTCTTGTTTTTGTTGTTCAGACTGAAAATAGTACTCTATTATATAGTAGGTATATACGGAATAGATTACAATTTCCCTCATATTATTAAATCAAATCGATTTTCTTCCCTCTGTCACAAATTGATGAATTAAAAAAAAAGGAAATTCGCGCTTAAACGCACAAGATGGCGGTCATTCGTGACCAACAAATTCACATTACCCAGCATATTTAAATGAACAATGTAGACTGAGTGCACGCAGCGTACGTGCCTTGCATCTTAATTCCATAAGCCAACAGCTTCTAACGACCCTGATAACTGGATAACCCGCTAATGACGTCACTAGAGGACTTATTAAACGAATAATGAGTATAGTTCAGTTTAGATTAAGTACAAGGGGCTCGATTTCAAGCTTGTTACGGGACCAAGGAATGTCTCCAACAAGTTGGAAGTTTTATCATTATAACTTATTATGGATAACGAGGTTGTCTGCCGATTGACTTTTTTCAAGCCTAGATAACTTCTTTACTCTTCTGAAGTATCTAATTCTTGTTATAATTAAGGAAATAAGGAAATATATAGTTCCTTTATAGAAATATGGTATACGATAAAAATTGTAAAATAAATTGCATACACCATTGAGCGACGATTAAAATATCTGTCTCCCATTGTCTATTTAAAAAAATTTTGTAGGTAAATATGTTTGCGGATTAAAGAACTAAAATATGAGGTTGTAAACGTAGAGGCGCTAACTGGGGCTAAACATGTGTATGAAAATTCTATGAAATTATACAAATATATGATAGGTCTGACACATTATTTTAATATATGTAAAACTCATCAGATTAGACTCATCTTTTCAATCAACATCCACATCCACCATAATTGTTAAAGCTGAATATAAGATTGTCTTTTATCAATTAGAAATCATATTAATTTTTATTTTATAACACTTAGTTATAGATGGCGTTGAGTCTATGTCCTACATGAATTGAATGCGGTGTAACGTTGCATTAGCAGTCGCTTCGTATTTCGAGTCTCAAGTTCGCAATAAAATTTCAATTAAACAGAAATGACTTCAAATATAAGCGCTCTTTTGTTAACGGATTAGCCCCTGGAATTTAGAGGGCTAGTAATTGAAATAGCTATGTGTATTAAACGGTATTACTGCCGACCAGCGCTGTTTGACCCTCCACACCCCCGGCTGTATGAACAGCTAGGAGGTGGCTAGGCTCTTGTGAGCTACGGGAGGGGTCATGGTACGCTGGTGGGGCTGTGTCGCCACATTCTTGGCGGATTACAAGTCTCAGTGACAGAACGCTTTCAATTAACTATCCCCTGTTTTGTATTGGATATTAATTTATTGCACTCATATGTTGGATAATGCGGTTGCAACGTAATTGCGTTTTATTGAATTTAGTATTTCAATAACTTTATATTTTAAATTGCGAAATATAAGAGGATGTTCTAGGATTAAAGTGTCTATTTGTGTGTTTAAGGCATCGTAGTGGAGAAATGTATAACCGATTTTAGTGAAGGCACCCAAGGACTTAATGTAAATCTGTTTGAAATGCTACAGATGGGATCATATCCGACTTTGAAACAAAGAGTTGCAAATTATGGAAATATGATTGATTTCTTTATTTCCTGCGTTTTTTGTATTCTTAATTCTACTTGCAACACCAACAGTCGGTGCTATTGAGTTTTTGCGACACTCAAAGTAACTTTTAAAGTGTAACACTGTCCTAAAAACACAATCTTTTCGATAAATGACACAAAATTGCAGGTCAATATTATTTGACGGTAGCCTGAGTAAACAGAGGTTTCCGTAAAAGAGCAAAAACTTGTGAAAGTAAGCGAAGCGCCACTTTATGCTGACTAAACAAAAAATGCTTAAGAACTAACAAATTGGGGTTTGAATAGCGCCGCTCGCATCATTGATTTGAAATATTAGGTTGTTTCATTAGTATTTATTTAGAAGATTATTATTTCACATTGTTACTTATATTTAAAGATGTTATCTGAAATAATTACTTTATCCTATATATTAGATATATGTTATTCCAAAATCTATTTATTTTCAAGGTCGGTCCACAAGAAAACACTTATAGATTTGGGCTTTGACATAGCTTTTTTGATCATGTATAACTGTATTACCTATCAATAAAATGTCGTTTTATACATACATAAAATATAATGTAAAGTTTGACGAAAGCACCACTTTTTTTAGTTTATTTATAGTTAAATTTTTTATTTTTTATTTTACAGTAATCAAATCTCAAATTAATAAATTTCCAGAGCTTCCTCCTAGTATAAATATTGTAATTCATTTCCATAAAACAAGGCCCTTTTTTAAATTGTCCTGTTCGTATGTTATGTTTTACGTCGATTATGCTCAACAATTCAACAGCAAGCAAACAGCTAAATTTTCACGATTTTTGTATACTACATATATATATAAATGGAACTAGCAGACATTGCTTATTTTCATCCTACTTCAAAAAAGTATCTTATTGTATCAAATCCATAGTGGGTGAAGTGGGGGAGAAAAATTTATAGGCAACGCTAACACGCATTGCAATTTGGCATACACATTCAGTAGAATTATAATTTATAACCCAACCCTTCAATTACAATTGCAACAATGAAATAAATTATAATACATCACAATATTTTGACAAGCGCCACGCCTTTCCAAGGATTACGAGGGATTATGTTAAACTCACTTCCTTTCCACAATGGCATTGTATCGAATGATCGTCGTCTTACACGCTGCGGTAATTGTATCCACAAGGATGCATTTATTGGCTATTATAAGGATGTTGAGATATTAGTAAAAGAGGGCATTTATAGCTTTAATTGTTTTGATATTTAAATTTTAGTTCGGCTTTCCTTTGTTTATTTTCTTCTGAAGTTCTGATCTATTTTATAACATCCTATCCTACTACATATTCTACTAATATTATAAATGCGAAAGCTTGTAAGGATGTGTGTGTGTTTGTTACTCTTTCTTTCACGCAAAAACTACAGAACCGATTGCAATGACATTTGGTACGTAGACAGCTGGGTAACTGGTATAAGATATAGGCAACTTTTTATCCCGATATTCCTACGAGAAACGGACTTAAGCGGGTGAAACCTCGGGGCGCAGCTAGTAAATTATAATTCTATAATCTTAAAGTCTATTAATTATTCACACATTAATTCTAATTCATAAAAAGTCATGAGTTAATGTCAAGATGAATTCATTGATATAATAATTCATTGATTTAACTGTCAAGATGAATATTCGAAAGGTTAATGTCCGAAGTTTGGGAATTATAAAATTTTGCGTTTCGCGAAGTTATAAATATATTTTTATGGCATTTTCGGAAAAGGAGCTGATAAACGCTAGATTCTCCCATGAACATTTTCAGACGCGTAAGGTTTTCAAGTCTTACGCTTTACTACAAATGAATTGTCGACTTTCAATAGTATGAGTTCAAGAAAGAATTTACAAGGGGAATAGAGGGAAGGACAGGAGAGGGTAAGGAAAAGGATACAGGCCTCCAGCACCACCACTCGCACAGCAACATTCAGGTACCCAAAAACTCCACTATTTGGATTAATATTTGTCTCAAATTATCTGTTTCCATCGAAACCTTTACAATAGGGACTATTACCCAGATTTTCATTATACTTACACTTTATTTTAGTTTGATGTAGCATACATCTGTCTGTTAAAACACTCGTTTTTTAAATATCTAGGATATAAAAACTAGAATGTTCATATACTTTTGAAAAGTAAAATAAATATTTTGAAAACAATCTGGATGCGTCTTCGTCTACCGCCCTCGGCTATACTTGGCCAAATCATTGTACGGCGCTACACGCGAATATCAACTCTAAAGACGACTTGCGAACTCGAAAAATAAAGTTGAAAATCGCATGTGCATGGTCTGTGTCGTCGCGTTATGACTAGTAAACAAAGCGTTTTGAATTTTATGCAAATAGCTTTTAGGTTTTAATTTGAGTGGGAGCGTCGTAAGGAAAGCATAGTGATGGGATATGAACTTTCTTACATCCTGGGTTTGTGTGATTGAATTTATTTAAATCTTTATTTTTATTCCACAATTTTTTAACACCTTCATATTTTAACTTTCAAATGCATGACAGAAACAGTAAGTTTTATTAATATATATATATTTATTTTATTTTTATTAATTTATGTTATAATTTCCATTGAAAACCCAATTTTCCCAATCTACTAATCAGATGTTTGATTCCTGTTCATTAAAGCTAGTCTGAATAAATTACATGACTGCATGACTCTGGTTACATATAAAATACAAGACAATAAGTTTTCACTAACATAGATGTTGCAGAATAAGCTAGAGCTTATTCTGCTTGAAAATTAGAAGCAATTTATTATATGTGTAATCAGACCATTTCTGCAGTTAAGAGATGAGGAGATCACAAAAATTATTCCTGTGAAAACGATGCAAGATATTGAAACCTCAGTTTATCGACAAGAAATCACCGATTAAAGAAGTTATAATTACATCACTATCAAAACGTCGAAACGCGGGGCGCGGGGCGGGTTTAATAGCAGGCAGTTAGGACTCTTTGTCCTACGTGTGAAGTGAGCACTAGGGCACACGGGCCCACAACCCACCACTCGCCGCAGACCTCCCGCCCCCCCCGCGTCGCATCGCCTCAAAGGGCCGCCCGGCATCAGCGCAGACACACTCAGGGGTCAACACACACTGGTCGGCTCAAGTATAAAACGTGTTTATTACGAACCACGTTTCCTGCATTGCATTTACGCGATTACCGTTATTGCCACACTAGAATTTCAGCTAAAGTTATTTGCGATAAGGCCGATATTCGCTTGCGCGTATTCATGTTTATATTGCGAATTTTCGCCCGGCGTACGGTACAGTTATTCCATAGGTGTTTCAAGGTGACGCTGCGGGCGATTCCGGGAGGGGACGCTAGTCTAATCCTTGTCGAGTGTTACCCATGTGCTGTGCTGGCCTATTAGAATAATTTATTTATATAGACTGCTACGATACACATGGCGTCTACAATTCTGTAAATGTTTAGTGGTATGAAACTATTGTTTCCTGTCATAGTAGTGACACAAAATTTGAAAAAAAAAAAAACTTAATAAGAACACCCTTATCATCTTTGATGATGATTAGTTCCGTAGGACATTTTACATAAAAATTATGTATCTTGTAAATAGTAATATTAAGAAAATTATTATTTTAAATTATGTATATAAATAATATTATATACTATCTCAGACGCCTGCCTCCTTGGTGCAGTGGTTAACACGTGAGCGAAACAAGGTGTTCGGGGTTCTATTCCCTCATTAAACAAAACTGGTGAGGTGGGGACTTGTAAAACAAAACTGTTTCGGTCTCGTAGGAGACAGAAGGCTGATCACCAACATGTCTATAAAAATATCGATCAGTGAAACAGATGCCCCATACCCCACTAGGGGACACGGGAATTCAGATTTTAAGTACTACTGATAACATATAAATATCCTCTTAATTTCTGTTTATTCCCTTATTAAAACAGAGGCAATGGTTTATCTCTGAAATAACGCATAGAATAACTAATCCTTATCAAAGTTAAATTATTTTCTACGAAGTATCCTGAAGGTTTTCCGCCACTTTCATATTGCTATCAGATCTTAAGGTGGTTGTTATTATTATTGTTTTAAACGTACGTAATAATAGATAAGATGTATTTAATCTACCTTCAAGGCCTATAGGTTATCAAACGGTGTCGAAGTATTTTTTTCCATCGTCTTATATATCTTATACTAATACTGCAACTGAGCTGGTGGCTCGCCAGATGGTAAGCGATCACAACCGCCCACGAACATTTGCGGATGTAGGGCCTCAGGAAATACGTTGCCCGATTTTAAGGGGCAAAGAAAGGAATGGATTCCGGAAATAAAGGATTAGACTGGGAAGGGTCCGGATAAGAAAACAGACCTCCAAATTACATTATATATACATATATATTAACAAACTATATTGCTTTCCGAACCGGTGGTAACTATTTAAAATATGTTATGACGATTAATTAGGAGGCCTGTGTCCCAGCAGTGGGAACATATATGAGCTGATGATGATGATGACGATTAAAAGGCGCTTTTATAAGAAATTTAATTGAATATAAATAAATGTTTAAGATATGAGTTCCCGAACGGTCTACTTTTCTAATTGGACTCATTGCTTCAAAGCTTATTTTCTATGATTTATCTAAATTAAAGTCACGGTTTAATTTGTATTTTTATATATGTGTTGGTAATGTTTTCCATACTACTGGATTTCAAAAATTAGAGACCTGCATCTTCACGGAGTGAAGCCAGCGCATATATCTGGTCAATTCTAAATATAATCAGCAGAGATAGATTCTACGCTTTCCTTTAAATACTTATACTCTATATATACTAGAGTCCGCCCCGGCTACGCCCGTGGTACATGAGACTGACGCTTTAGAACAAACCATCTCTTGAAATTACTCTTATTAGCATATAAGTAAAAATCTATGTAAAGTTCATGCTGGGAAAGAATTATCTTGAACGACTAATTATTACATTATTTACAGCAATTGTATGCGAATTTTATGACGATGAAAAAAGTTTTAATAAATGAATGATACCTAGGTACTACTTTAAATGGGTACTAATGTTTATGTATTAAATTTTTGTTGAATCAATTACAAACGATGATGTCAGATATGATTTATTGTGCGTCCTATTAAGTCAACACTGATTGATTGAAAATAAAAATTCGTATAAAACATATATCACATTAATTTATAAATGTGAAAGTTAATTTGTTTGCACGTTTGTCCGTCAATGACGCTGAAACTACAAAACGAATTTATATGAATTTCGGTATACAGACAGTGTATGAGGTGACTTGGGTGATAGAATACTTTTTATCCCGATTTAATGCTTCCTTGGGATAAAACAGAAACCATGATATCCGGGCGAAGCCGGGACGAGTTAGTGAGTCTAGTTCAAAATATATCAAAGTATTCTAGATTATACTTCCCGTAGAATGATAAAATGTTCTCAAAACAGCATATTTTGATTATCTGTGTTATTTCGATTTTTTGGTATATTTTAATTATAAGTGTCATACACTTAACTGATAGAAACGCTCACATACAATTTTAAAAGCTGGATGAACTGTTAATTCTCGTCCTTTACAAAAGCGGGCTCAGCTAATCCCGTCTAAATATCAAATAAAACAACAGCCTCACAGCGTAGCATAATAAGCTCCCTTTCTTCCTCGCATCCTTCAGGCCTTGTTCGAAGTACAAATAGTCGTTTGTTCACGACTCTCTTACAATCTAACACCTAGCTATTGTTCTTCTAAAAACTAATGAACACACCTCGCGCTTACATGAGTGACAATCGAGGACGTCGCGGGGCGGCGGGAGGGGGCATAACGATGCAAAAAGAAAAAAAACAACCAATTGGCACTTAGCTTGTAGCAAACAAACGACTAACTACAATGTCTTCATATTTAGTTAGCATTATTCCGCGTGTTTAGTGTAATTGTGCTCTATTTGCGTGCCGTAGAGCTGATATTCGAATACCTCCACCCGGGGGCAATTATTTTTCACGGACATAGTAAATTCTGAAGACGCTTTCGCAGAAGAATGAAATGTGGCGTCTTGTTGTTTCGAAATGGTCGTGCTGAGCGCTGTATATACGTCAGTTTTCGAGCTTTTCCGTTGTATGCTTGAGAAAAATGGGGTATTTTGAGCTCCAGCTCTGTGCTAATTGTGGGCAAATGGAACAACTTTTACGGGAAATTAGCTTCGTGTTTTTTTGTACTCGGTTAAACTCGGTCAAAGTTGAAAATGTCTTGAGTTTCACACCTCGCTGGTATTTAATGTTTCAGTTGTTTCGTAAATTTTAACAAAACAATGTTTTTAATGTAGAATGTGTAACAGTAAATGCTTGAAATGTGGTATATCCTAAGATTTTCACGTAAAACCTAAAATATATTTTGAATGCTAAAACTCCGTACGGTTGGGTGATCACTGCTCATTCGAATTTTTACCGCGACTCACTGGGTTACATCTTAGGGTTTATCATATTTACCTCAAAGGCCCGGTTAATACTTATTGGTAGAATTCGTTTTGGGCCTCGTCTCCAAAGCTGCAGCATGCTTGCTTCGCTCGCTCTCCTCTAAGCTAAAAGATTCGGATAAATCTAGAAATATAAATTTATAAAATATATACATTTTTTGATAATAGTTAGTTGTTCACACTCTATTCTTAATCACTTTGTGTGTTGGTGTTTCCGCATCTTGTGAATTGCCACTCTTATATATCAAATTAGGTTAGGTTTAGACTGACAGTTCATTAAAATATAATATCGAGAAGTACTCAATGTTTTATTCCAAAAAAATCAACATTTCGACGCCAAATAAACTCAATACGTACTAAATTCTAATAAGTTTTCCCTTTTTTATAAATCCTTGTATTTGAAAACTTATTTCCGTAAATCCTGTGGACTGGAAAGATAAGATTTACCAATAAACGGTTACATTTACGTTTAATAGCTGAGTTTTAAGCCACACACCTTATTGTTTTAAATGAAATTACCTATACCAAGAGAATAACTCTCAGCTGCAAAAATTAACTTTATAAATGTTTTCATTGAAATAAAACTAAGTAGACACCCATGTTATAGTTGACTTTTTCAGTTATTCTCTCTTACTGATACGTGACGATTATAGTATGTTGTATTGTTATTGGATCCAATAGGGGTATATTTATATATTTGTAGGCTAAATTAATATATATTTAAATATAGTATTCTGATCCCGGTTCAACTAGGATGCGAGGCTAGTTAATTTTTTATTCTACGTAAAATATAAGTTACAAATTGAAAACAACAAGTCGGATGTGAAGATAAAATTTTAATTTCGATCACAATAGCACTTGCGCGTGCGCACACTGCTGAATCTGATAAAAGAGGTTGTTATTATTTTGCGAAATTTGTTAAATTTAAGAAAGATCTCTAAAATATACTAAGTAAATCTAAAAAATAGGTATTATATTGTAATCACTCATTTGCAATCATTAATAAACAGTAGCATTAAAAATCAAATCACTCCCTCCACAACGCCCACACACTGAACCTCACAAAAAATCACGTAATAAACCCGTTAAAATATCAAAGTACCCACAGGAAGGCCGTGTCCGCAAGGTGGCACACGATTACCCTTACAGCTATTAATATATTAGCGGCGACTTGCCCCGGGAAACCCTCATTAAACGCTGGATAGCTCGCGTTTAATAAGAAAATAGCGAATTCATACGGTGACGGAATTAAGCGATTCCGATTGGGCTGGAGGCACACTTGGCTCGAAATATTCCATATAATCAAAAAAAATAAATCAACATGCTTAAATTATATAAACATCTCAATTGTTTTACTAACTCTATAAAAACAACAGACAGAAACAGTAAAAGTAAGGATGATTTTTTCAAACCTGGCGATCCTGATAAGGATAATAAGATGAAATCTTCAAAGAGTCTTATTAATCCTAATATTCTAAAAAAAGTTTGAATAAAATCTGTCCGTATAAGTGGGTCGATTACATTCAAATATTCCTACAGGTGAACGTTATAAAAGCTTCTTAAAATGGGATATACGCCTTGAAAACATTAATTATCTTTAAACGAAAACTTAAAAACAAAGAAAACTGTTTGAAAATAAACTTAATTGGTACTTAAAAATCTTGAAGTAAACAGTCATAGTATTCAAGAATAAAAGTTCACGTGATAACTTCACGGTAAGGATGTATGAATAAGAAATGTATCTTAATAAGGCAATTATTACCTTACATACAAGTCCTTTTTTTATTAATGTCTCTATTAGTCTACTACTGTGGACTTAGACCTGTTCATAATTATAAAAGGTATTTGTTACCTTGATATAGGTAAGCTACTGTACCGTTTTACATAAATAGAATAAGGAGAAATAAAGGCGTTCACTCAACTAGATCACAATGTTAATGTGAATAATTATATCATTAGCATTTACGGGTAATTTATTCATCGCCCGTTGTGTCGCGCGCCGGCAAACGATTGTCATCGCAAGGTTTGGTTCGAAAGTGAATTAACAATGAAGTCGGCGCCGCGAGCCCCTCCCCTCCCCTCCCGCCGCAACCCGCGCCTGCGACATCCCCTCCCCCCCCTCGCACCCCTCACCAGCCCAATTGAACGAACAAACATACAACTATGACCCATTTGCGGGAGACTTCATTTCTTGTCAGTTCTTTAAACTTTGCAAACTTTAACAGGCATTTTTAATTGCTTCTACACGCGGCGCATTGAACGAGAAACTTTTAAATAATTTCCCTATTAAATTCAATAGGACACATCGTTTTTTAATACGTCTACGTTATTTCTTTAAACAGAATTAGAAGGGTAAAGTCAAATCAAATTACCAGTTAACACTTCCGACGAGTCGTTGCATGTTTCCAAAAAAAGTAAAAAATTTACAGCGTAATTAAGGAAGAAAAAACAAACCCTCTCAAGTTGTACATTGTCCTAATGCTAATCCAGGCGACCCTCACTAATGGAGGTTTTAAGAAAGCGAAATTAAGCCATCTTGCCTTAAAACGTCGAAAAGTGTGGGGACGCCGCGCGGGAGCGGCGTATCCTACTGACAAATATGTTTTGTTTTTTGCTCCGATTTCAGCTTTGTTGATTTTAACGGTTTTATTAAATTGTTATGTGTATTTCTGAACCAAAAAATCTCAAACATTTATCTGGTCAAGTACATTTAGAAATGGTTGTGCAATGTAAGAATTCATTGTATATTTTCCATAAATATAACAAAAATTTTAATATTATGTAGAGAAATATTCTATACAATATTTAAAATGCATATCTATCTATGGAGGGCCTGCAGATTCTAAATGGAAGGGGGGAGGTTGTTCTTAAAAATGTGCATTTAAAGTTACGACATCGGTGTTATTTTAAATTAATCAAAACCAGTAACATACATCATAAACTTTTTTACTTTTTTGCTTATTAATAGGAAAAGGGAGATCACTTTTCCTATTAATAAGGATCTCATAGAAATAATAATAATATAAATACATACTACATATTAACTCGATTCTGTATTCAAATCGTGAGTCATAAAGTACGACAATACCAGCGCTGAACAGCACAATATTTAATAAAATTACCATAACGATGATACGTTCGTATTAAATAACTCATTGTAAATAAGCGCCCAATTTATATTCTGCCCCAGGGATATTATCATAATCGGCCAACGAGCGAGACAAAACATTACCTAATTCCCCACGTAAGACGAGGACGAACGATCTGAAAACTTCTGACGACGCTAAAAATTTATTGGAGTTCTTATAATGAGGTTGTATTCCAGTTTGGAAAATTCTTGAAGTGATTTAACTGAATTGTAGACTCTACAGCCATTTGTATAAGGTCCACAGTTGTGCGGTTTGCATCACTTTCAGTACTGTGTCCAAGAATTCCACGTTTCACTTAATTAATTTTTCATTTAATTAATTCCGTACATAACGTTGTTTTCTAAGAAATTATACAAACGCAAGCTCTTTATTAAATTAATCTTCCATTTAGAGGACACATTCAAAATATAGAAACGATGTGCGTTAAATCGATGTTTTCTTATTTTCACAAAAGCTTAAAAACAAAGCAAGCCTGCCAATTCGTGTTTTACCAAAACCGTCTCCAATTTCAGCGCAAAACAAAAAGATATCGTCGCAAAGCACAAAGGTGAAATAAAGGATCCATTGTTCTGACTTATTAGTCAATTCAACAATATCCTAACTGGAGAGCCCTCAGGGAATAGTTTAGAATCCTTCACACCTGTCTCGATAACAAACAAACTAGAAAAATTCGCACTGCGAGGTCGAGTGTCCTCTATTATTGTTATATGTGTACAAGTTTCGACTCTATTCGTGAGATTTAAAGTTTAAATTAGCGTGTGGGGGTGATAGTTTCATTTTGAGGCTAATTAGAAATGGGGGGGTTGCGATGGGCGGCTGGGCGGCTGCGCCCTACAATGTGAACTCACGCCGTCAGCTGTAGACTGCCAACTGTTTGTTTTATAACTCATAAATAAATCCGATTGTGCTGTTTGTTTGTCGTAAATATTTTCCTTAGTGCACTGAGCAATGCTCTCTATTCGCTTCGATGACATCGCGCTGGATGTACGAAATACTTCTGCTTCAGAAAGTACAGGTTAAGACGGTTTGGATTTAAGTACATATTTATACTTTCCACATAAATACTTTGCTTTCTAAACGTATTGAATAATACACGTTTAAATAAACACAAATATTATTATTTTTCTTTTACTTTTAATTGTCTCTGATATTTTTTACAGAAGTAAAAGTGTATGCCTTTAAGAAAACAAGCTCATCACTTCTCGTCTTAAGTCAATGTATACTCATTTGCAATATCCACTTCACACCATTTTATATTTCATCATATTGTTCTCCATTTGCGGTTTATTACACGCAAAAATCCCAGCCAAGACAGATCCACAAACCTACCCAAAACCTATAATATTTACCCACCCAAGCACAGCCGGGTGATATGCTAGTGGTGCGAAAGTAGCTATTAAAGTCGCTAGCTTTGTGCGGAGGTGTCGAGCCGCGGTCTCCAGTACTATTACACCTACGTAGCTACGTGCTATAGTCTCTCTTGATGGGTGTCGCTACTTGCGACTTTTCGTATTAATTAATTACGTGTCTTTGATATGGGTTGTTATTGATATTTGCTAGATTTGTGGTGCGATCAGTTGAGTATAGAATTTGTTATTGTTTAGAAACAGTAAGTTTTGATTGTTGTAGTAGGTTTATGCTAAATTTAATAGTGTGAACTCAATATGGTCGTGTGTAATCGAATTCAATTATTAGGAAGTTAAGTGCATCAAATCTTGGGTTTTTTTTATTGTCTTTGTCGTTTTTATGACACGGTAGGCTTCTTTCAAGATTACTAGTAATGCACATAAATATTTAAAGTCTTCTAATTATCTCTTCTCTTCTCTTTTTATTTATGTTATATCATTATCGCCTTCTCAAAAGCTGCAAAGGGCCATAATTTGTAACTTTTTTTAAAATTCATTGCATCTGATTTTCTTCACGAACATCTTCAAGTGGCTAACGTCTGGCCGAACGCGAGAGGCCAATCGATATCGGCAGAGCCGTTCTCTAGACGGTGATCTGCATAATGTGTTGATTATAAAGCGATCACACAACAATAAGTGGCACGGGACAAAGGCACTGTCTACGTGAGCCCCCTCGCGTGACACAACGCTGCTACATTCTTGCTTTAATCGCGATTAAAAACACGATTTATTAATTACTTTTTCCCTAATTAGTATGAGATTACTTAATTCTTAATTGCATGTCATATTGCGTGTATGCCGTTTTTTTATTTTAGTTGTTTGTTACATGTTTAAATTCGGTGCTGCAAACGATCGTCCAAAAATGTCAAAAAAAACTGTATTTTCCGTCGCCGAAGATTGGTGAAAGATTGGTGCATTTTCTTTACATTAAAACAGTATTAAGCTTAGATTTTTTTTATATATTGTAATTAATTATATAGGGAATGCTCTTCACTAGCCTAATCCACACTTTCCAACTTTATCGTGTCGCAGTCGTGTCGCAGCGTCGTGTCGTGTCGTGTGTCGTGCGGGTAGCAATATGCGCGATGTTTGTGTCGAAACGCGCAGCTAATATCGGCCGGAGCGCTCTTACTTCACACCTCCACGGATCTCGCGTTCAATTGCATTGTGACTTTGTGGGGAGATGACGCGATTTCGTTTCACTGTTCATTAATATATATGTTACGTTTCTTGGACCTTGTTGTAGCGACACATTTCTGAATCGCGCTAGCGAATTTTTTCGTTACAGATGTTATATACAACTTTTCAACATCAATTAATTGGAGCCTCACAGGCCGGCGAGTTGTGTTAGCTGTTTCGATGGAGGAATTCCTTATATCTTCACACTTGTTATAGTGTAAGCTGTATTTTCTTTCAACAACAAATTACTTATGTACTGAGAAAATAAGCAAGATCCATAACAGGTTAAACTGTCAAGGAAAAAATCGTTTCATTCTGATCATAAATTATCATATGTACATAAAAACACCTGATTTTACCTACTTTATAAACACTTTAATTGCAGTTCATATTTTGATTTCGTGACCATCATATTAGCCAATTTACAAAAGCGGCAGACTAAAGATTTTATTAAAACCTACCGTAATATTAAATAACCAAGCTCAAACGCCATCGGCTCTCAACACAGCCCACGCTAAAAACCGGTTCCATAAGGAAGGGTTGGAACACGTGTTCCTGTGTATGTGCGCGTGTGTGTGTGTGCGTGAACCAATAACCGACTACCCTTTTCGCTAATGCCGGAATTACAAGCTGCTAAATTAATAGTACTAACAGTGATGTAAATAATTATCGTATCTGGTATACTTATTGGATAGCACTGGAAGGTACTGGGTTTGATTCGGCTGGTTCACTTTGTACCCATTTTGTAAACAAGGCATGCAGGCAACAAGCTCTGCTCTCGTAATATATCGACGTGTCTACATTGATAACACAACAATTTAAAAATAACATAATATATCATTGTTTATTTAAAAATTCATTTTATATTATTTATCCACAGAGTTGTTCTACAATATTGACTTATTTATTTAACACTTTATTGTGCTGGTATACAAATAAACCTTAAAAATAAAAGACTTACAACTAGACCAGCACTGAAGGCGACCTTATCACTAAAGAGTGATCTCTTCCAGGCAACCCACTGTGTGAAAAAATAGTATAAAGCAGGAGGTAGGTCTTATTTTAAAAGTACTTAACGTACGTAATCTGACGTCTGTATGAATGTTTAATTGATAAAAACATGTGTTGAACTAGAACCATACGCCAGTATCAGAGCTCCAAAAATCCAGTACATTTACCACATAACTTAACATACCGTAAAAAATCTAATGATCGTTATAATTATTATTCAATATTGTACTGAAAGGCTACAAATAAAGAACTTTTTGAGAGCTTAGATCAGGTTGTTGTTAAAAAATATATGGTTTATTTCATATGCAATTTTACAAAATATGGAGTAGTAGGGGCCTCCTAGTAAGTTTAAGTAAAAACCTGTGTCTGGAGGACCCGCTCGCATGGTATATGTACATTATAAGGTATATTCTAATATCAGCTTGCTATACCTTGATTTATATCTTAGCCGAACTTTATTCTAACTCGATCAGCTGATTTGTTTGACACAGTACACATCTATTTTTGTATTCGATTTAAATCGTCTCTTGTACTTTGAGTAATCACTATAACATAATACAGCAAAGTCGCTTGCCGCGTCTGTATATATGTATGCTTAGATCTTTAAAACTTCATAACGCAATTTTATGGTTTTTTTTTTAAATAGGTAGGTTGATTCAAGATTAAGGAATGATGATAATGGAAGGTTTATATGTATAATAACATTTAAAAACTACTGCGCCCCGCGGTTTCACGCGCGTAAGTCTGTAGTCCGTAGAAATATCGGGTTAAAAAGTTGCCTATGTGTTATTCCAGTTGTCCAGCTGTCTACGTACCAAATTTCATTGCAAACAGTTCCGTAGTTTTTGCGTGAAAGAGTAACAAACATACCTAGACATACACATACATCTATCCATACATGCGCTCTATGTTTTTTCCTAAAAATAAATACTAAACCATTAATAACTTTACTGGATTCTATACCTCATACAAATCCATGGTATTGATGATTTTGAACTACTTAACAGTCTAGCAAAATGGCTTTGCAGCAAATGTTTGGGTAAAGGTGTTTACAATTAAACCACTTAAGGTTATATCCCACACATTAATATGGCCAATTGGAGTCGAAACTGGGCAATTTAACAATTATGCTCATAATTAGTATCTTCCTACTTACATTTAGTTTTTTTATTACAATTTATTTATCGCAGATCTGATATATAGCAACAATCGCGAAGAATGTGCAAGACATACTAGTTTTTCTTCACAACGTTTTTATGCATTAGAGGCACTAATCTATGAGCGAAAGGCAAGTGCAAAACAACAGGATACCAGACGCATTAGCCTTTGAGAACTAGCAATTGCCAAAATCGCTTTGTGTAAGCCCTTAAACTTACATTTCGACCCGCCCTTGCTAGTTTTAGACGAAATATGCCTCTCCAAAAGGTCGCTTGCTTGCAATAATACTATTTTAATTGTATGTTTGGATAGTATTCTATTTCGTTAGGTCTTAGGTTGGTTCTAATTTAGAATTGACACAAGATGTACACCAAAACCTATATAAAATGCAGACTAAATGGTATATTAGCTTTTGGATATAATTGCAGGAATATGTATTCGTTTCAGCCAATATTTACTGCAATAGATAACTTCAAAAGATTCCAGCATTCCATACAATGCTGTAGTTACTAATCCAATTAAGTGCATTATTCGATATTTCTAAACCGTATCCAGTTTACACGTAAATTTATTTGTGTTTTATAAACGGAGTTTTGGTTACAAAGCTGTGAAATTGTAAGCCCTGAATATGGAGACATCTAATATCTATTGCACATTACCAGTTTTATTAGATTGTTATGATATAACGCTCCAAATACTTTTCTGTTGTTGATTTTATCCAACTTTCTTATCAGTTGATGATAGAACAAATGTAGTGATTGGTAGATATTATATCGATTGCTACATATTTATAACTGTCACTGAAATGTCAATCATGGATCGTACTAAAATAAGAAGCGTATAAGCTCTCCCAATGAGATAAATTTAATTCCTTATATTTATTTACAATTCAAAACCGTTTCGCGTTAACACATTTATCTCATGCTCGAATGTAACTCTTTGAGATTTGATTTTGACCCACTTTAAATGGACAGATATAATTCAAACTGTGTACACTTCTTAAAGATTGGTGAAAAGAGATTAATTTCGTGAGTTTATCCTATTGTCTTGCTCAAGATTCAATAATTCAATAATTTCCTCATATATTCTCTGCATAAGGCCAAGTGCGAAAATTTTGTTGATTGTATTAGTAAAGCGTGGTTTTTTAATTTATTACAACTATATTAATTATTGCTTTTAATAAATTTATAAATGTTAAGTGAATATGAATAAATACAACGACACACTATCCACTGTACCTTGAGACTGGAAACCTTGCGTATGTTAGTGTATCTACACGTGGAAATAATTTACGGATTTTTTAGCTATTTTTTCATAAAACTGCAATGATTCTTGTCAATTCGTACTGCATATTAAAAGCTATAGAGAGGTTATCATTAGAAACTATATGAAAGAAAGGTTTCCATTCTAACCATTAATGATTAAATCTAACACATCCATTTGTTAAACCTATGTATAAAGCACCTTCTTTCACTTATTCTTCTTCCAGTACTCTTTCTTTTAAACAATATCTATCGGAAATTGCAAACCCAAAATAAAACAGCTCCTTTACAATACGATAACCTTAGGTATAGAAGTCATATACACAGCCCCTTACCGAACTCCGCGCAACCCTCGCCCAAATATCTTTGAAATCGATTCGACACTCATTACATCGAGATGAAACAAATAGAAATACTTACTTTTGAATATTTTCCATCCGTGTTTCCATCATATTTTTGTTTGAGACATTTTATACAGCATAATTTAACTTAAATGCTAGCATCTATGAACGTGAAATCGATATTTGATTAGATTGATCACCTGCTTCTACGATTAAAGGATTACAAATTTAATTATAGTATTTTAGCCTCTGGGTTCGATTCTACGATCAGAAATACCTTAATCCATAGACGATGTACCATCATCTATAATATAAAGCGGTTAATCAACAAAATACAAATGTGATATGAGCAGATACGTGTGAGTATGCAGTCACATATTGCGTCAACAAACGCAGCGACATGATTTGGATAATTTAACGGGAGAAAAATAAGAATTTTAAACATTTTGATACATTGATTTTCAACACACGGTCTTACTATAACTTTTAACATATTCATTTTTGTTATTATACAATGGAATTAATGATATGTAGCCAACGACATTTACTAGACAAGAAAGCTTTCCAAGAGAAAGATTTCATTATCAGTAGTAAACTAACAGACCATATTATATGAAATTAGTATTATGAATGGTTTATACAATTTAAAGACTTATGTGTTTACATTATAATTGTTATGATATGCATCCATAATAATTAAGTAAATTAAAAATTATCTTCATAGCTAGATGATGTACCGTGCCGTCTTGCGTTTCTTTATACGTGTCTTCAGTTACAGTCTTCTAATAAATTTAAATGAATACAGAAGGTAAACAATTGAGTGTAGGTACTACTAACTTCATAACGCTTAATGCAGGTGTCTGATACACAACAAAAAGTCGTGATTCCTGACGCGTCGTAAAGACTCCAACCAATAACCAATAGACAATAGCCGAGCCAAAATAAAACCCCGAACAAAACGGTCTAACCTGACCACTAATTTTTTGAATTATATCAGCTAACGTATTATCAGGTTGACGGAATCCCGAGGGCTTTATCCAGCCTTCATTGTGAGGAACAAAGAGGTATTCTGCGAGGTGTGAGCTGTCTGTATCTTCCCTTCGCAACTGGTTTCTTACAAAGACTTTTTTGTGGAATCTTTGTGAGGTGTCGTCGTGAGTTTACTAGGTTTGGTCGTGGAGTTTGGATAAATTCAAGTTTTAATTCAACGAGCGATTAGATTTCGTATAATACACTATAATATGTTAGATAATACGAATATCTCAGAAATAGGACATAGGAATAGGATAGGAATACGAAAACAGGCGGGCCGCATTGTACGCTCAGTTACAAACGACTTAAATGTGTATCCAGAAAAAGATACTTTAAAATAAATCATCTCGATTAATGAATAGGAATCAAGAGTAAAATATTTGATGCTTAAATATACAACGCCGCATAAAAGAGACAAAATATATAATGTATGGGGTACGAAAGGGTCAAAACTATACATTTAGAACCTTCGCTTATATCACGTTAGCCCAACTAATATCAACTCTATGAAATATATACGGGCTTATAGAATTGACTAGAAACTCCTTTTGATTACTACTTTCAAAGGAAAAACTTGATTTTCAATCAACCTTTTTTCATAGTAATAAATTCCACACGGCAATTGTTTTCAACAGAATTGAATTACCTCATATTTTTTTATATTGTATTTACATCTAATAATCTGGTATTGAATACTAAATATAATCTGTGGGAGAAGGAGACAATAATTATGTAGAAAGTACGTAATCTTTATTTTATTAACATTCTTGTTTATTAGATCGGTTTGATTGTGCTACAATTGTATTCATTTGTATTTAAAACCTAACCTATTATGATATCTTTATATTATCTTATTATATGGCATTGAAAATATAACAATTTCAAAATAAAACCGCTATATTCTAAGATTAGATCTGTAGTTATGTTCTTATATTATGTTTTTAATTTCTGCGTATTGCGATGAAGTAACAAATATCATAAGCATTAGATATTATAGAGTCTAACAGTGTAGTATTGTCGTATAAAGCTCTAATTTTATCTAAACTAGCTGTGAAGCTAACATCATTTAAATCTATTCAGCCTTTAAGTTATAAGTGGTACACGATTTTCTTTTTTAAAACAGAACAATCTAAAATAAAGAAGATTCAATTGAATCTGCAAAAACATGAAATTATTTTTGAGAATAACTTTCGCCGTCGCGACTTCACCCGGTCTTACCCGGATAAGTTCCTACAGCCAACATATTCCTGATTAAAGAATATAGCTTCTTGGTAGAAAGATGATTCTCTAAAAACGTTCAAGTAGTTTTTCTATTAAATCAATGCTCAGTCAATTCATAATATTTCTCATCAAACTAAGTTACAAAACTTATTGCTAGCACATTAAGTATCACGTAAAGTCACGGTAAGAAGCTAGTGTAAAGTAAGAGTAGGAATATTTTAATTCGCGTTGAAAGTGCGCGGGCGCATTGTGCGCGGTGTGGCGCGCCAGTCGCTAACTACCTTTGTTCCTATACTTAGCGATCCAGCCTTTGTATTGATTAGCTAATGGCCTCAGAATTTGTTGAAAACGGCAGTTCATATATGATTTATTTGTGTTTATTGCTAGTACAAAATAGGAGCACAGAATTTACTTGTTTGTTTATTATAGTTAGCATTTAAATGGTGACTATAAAAATCATGATCTTGCCTAAGAGATTATGTTCAATATTTTCTTATTCTCTTATTCCTTTTAGTTTTAAATGTGAGACAAAAGGTTTTTGCCGTAGAAAGAGGAGTTGAGAGTCTTCTTTTTTGTTGAAAATTTATTTTTAATAAAGTCACAGTCCTTCCATAATTGTTTAATATGTGGATATAATGAATATTGATTATTATGAAAATATGTTACTCTTATGAAAATGGAGGGATTTTAATTGATTTATTTCATTACACATATTGCATAAAGACAAAAACTTGAACTTGATCAATTGAAGTTAGTATAGTTGTTTGTGGTGTATTAAATAAATAGTCTATAATTCAATTGTTATAGTTTATGTTAAATAACGTTTATTATTTACTTTTGTTTATATTAAAGTATAAATTGAAGTTGAATTTACCATTCCGGTAAGCGCGGGTGCGCGCCGACGGAATCGCGAATTTGTAAGAATTCAAAGAATTCAAGAATTCAAATTGATTGAAGGAATAATGATTAAAGTTATCGAAACTTGTAATATAAAGCCGAAGTGTTTGTTTGTTTATTTGAACACGCTAATCTTAGGAAATACTGAACCGATTTCTAATGTTCTTTTACCATTTTGTAGGTACGTTATCCCTCAGTTCTGTAGGCTATATATGTACCACGGGTAAAGCCGGAGTTAACCGCTAGTTCTTTCATAAAGTATAATAGTTACCTATAAAACAGTTAAATTTCAATCGAATCATATATTCATTGTTACTATATATTTTTAAATAAAACTTCTTAAAATTAATTATAGGACTTCATTAACTACTAGATTACTAAGTATTAACATATTAAGGTTTTAAATTAGTCATATTTATGAAAATATCGTTGTCATACCTATATGTAGAGTTCTATCATGTTGTACATATTTTAGGTAAGTTATTATTAAAAGTACTAATATAAGAATTATTTCTGAATACGTATTTACAAAACTACTTGTATTTTATAATTATATATTTTAGAAATGCATAAGTATAACATGATTTACAATTAACTACAAGTAGAAAAAAGTCATAATTGAGATATTGGATAGCGCACTAATATTAATTGTGTAAAATATCTGCGATTTCATATTTCATTTTTATTAATCTAATAGTATTGTAGACGAAAATTTATTTTATTTATATATTTAACATAATACCCTTTTTTTACATTGGTAATTCTATAAATGCGGTTCCTAAAATTCAGATTTGAAAATGCTTCTTAAGTCCAGTTTATATAAGCTTTGAATTACTTTACTTTTGTTTTAACTTCGAGTTCAAGGAGTTACTTTATAAATGAAGTTTTATTAAAACATTTATTGATTGATTCAATCATTTTTTAAATAGTCCATAGCCAAGTAAGAAAAAACATTCAATATCTTTACTAAACCATCTTAATGAAGATTACATACACTTATGTATAAATTTAAATATAATCTATAAATTTAAATTCGCTCTTCCTTACATGCAATTTTGAATTACCATTCTTAAATTAATCTCAAGACAGAACGGCAACTGGCCACTAATAAAATCGCTAAGCCCTTCAAAAACCAGACCGAAAGCCTCTCTTGGAACGTGTCGCGTAGCACAAAAGCCTCAAAATTCACCTCAATATAGATTGTCGATTGCTAACACTACGGCAAGGAACCTGATCCGACTGCTCTGAGCGTTTTGTCCGCTAATTATAAAACAAAATAAACCATTTAGTTAATTAATCAGAAAGCCGTCGGTGCGAATTCAATTCACACACGTTATTTTTTGGTTTGTCGACGTGTCGCTCCGTCTGTCTGTCTGCCGCCTTTCTTGTGATTTGTTTTAATGGATAACGTTGAATGTCTAATAAGGTTTTACTGTTCAATTGTACTGATTGAAGCTTGGTGTAATTATAACTCGCTTTAATAGAAAATGAATGAAGATGAAAAATTATTTGAGTTCAATTAAAGGAGTAGAATAGACAGTTACTTAATAGATGCATTTATTTCAATACGGTTTTGCTTTTTTTAAATTGTAGAAACAGATTATTTAATTTTATTGAACAATTTTATAATTTCCTTTTGTTTCTCTTATTACCATGGAGTAGGTATGTAATATAAAATAAAATAAAGTTTATTTGAAAATTATTGATTCAGTTCAAAATCATTTTTTACGACCAGTAAATTTAAATACTTAGCCCTATTGATACATGTTTTAATTAATGTTTATGTATATAAGTATTTTATGAACGATAGCTAAAATATTTAAATTAATTTTACACATTAAATATTCAAGTTTGATCATAACAAATTTGTCTCTCTTGCTTGTAACTAAGGGATTATACCCCTTTTTGTGTTAGTTAGCCCTTGTTGCAGGCAATACTTACCAGGCGGCGGATGTAACAAGGGGGGACCGGGTAGGAAGGCCGCGGCCACCGCAGCTTGCGCGTTGAAGGCCGCCGCGTACGCCACTCGACTCGCCACCGACGCCGGCAAAGGGAACTGCGGCGTATAGGGGCCTCTCGGCTCTCTGTTCTCAGATAAGTTCAGCACTCTATCGTCCCGGCTCTCGAAGTATCGCTCCCGGCTCTCGCGGTTGTCCGACAGCCCCAGCAGCTCCTGTATCGCGAACGGCGACCGCTGCGGCGCTCTGGGCGCGCCCGTGTTCGCGCTCATCGCTTGCATCTCCGGCGGTTTACTTAACTGCGCTTGTACATCTCAACACTGTGCAACACTCGACGTTCGATCACTAGATTCGATTGTTTTATGATACGCGACGATTCGACAATTTCGAAATGAGAGACCGATCACGTTTCGCGCAATGGCCCGCAACACGACCGCTCGCTGCGACGTCCCGAGCGCATCTGATCGCGGCGCCGCCCGTCGCCTTGTAAAAACGACAAAACCCCCCTCGGAACTCCGGCAACTCGGTTTCGCTATTGAAAAATCTTAATTCACCACCCTCCGGGTCGCGGCGGCGGCGGCGGCGGCAGCGGCGGCGGCAAGTGCGGCGCAATGCCGGCGCGGCAGGGCGCACTTCGGCGCGGCGGCGCGCGGACTTACGCCCTTGCGGCGCGCGGCCTCCCCGCCGCGCCCGGGCGGAGTCTGCTAATAGCCAATACGGATATTTTGTTACCGCACTCTATTGGCCGGATTTCTTCGCGGGGAACCCGCCTACTCGAACTTCTGCCGACTGAATTGATACTGCAACACTCGGCGATAGAGCTGAAAGTGTGGGGCGCGCTAGAGTCGATTTAATTTTGATTAATTGCGAGTCTGACCGACGCAGGTGAGTCGCCGCGGTTCCGCGAGCCGCGGTAAGGTGGAGGCCTTATTTAGTGAACGCTAGAGGGTGTATTAATTTACGTCCGCGAATTCACACGAGTGTATAATATCCCATTATAGATCATTACCTACCCGCCATATGATTCGGGGGCGAAACAAAGAGAGGCCTTTTTACGCCCACATATAATTCACACTTTTGTAAAGATTATTTTTTTGCTCATTTCGCGTCGCCAAAAGAGATTGAAAACCAGACTAGCTCTACAAATTTTGTCATTTCTTTTTGAGGAAGACCTTTTTTTAGGGTAAAAATAGAGGGGCTCATTCTTGAAGAGCATAATTAAATTATTATTAACTTAAAATATCTATGAAAGCTTTTTATCGGAACTTTATTCAGTTGTAATTTATTCTAAAAATGTAGAGTCGGTCATGATTTTAATTAATATTGAAATTAGTAATTTGTAGATCGTTCTCAGTGGAAAATTTCCAATGATTTTCCACTGAGAACGATCGAGAGTTTTATTTTTCTTTTTTATTGAGTGTAATTCCCTGTAATTCCCAATTAATCGTCCTGGTTATTCATTCGACCGATTAAAATGAAGATAGAATTATATTTTCTATTTTATCATTAACTTCTATATCCAGTAATATTTATTCCATATATTGGTTAGTTTGATTTCCGTGTGATTTTTAAGTCCTTACGTATTTCATCATATCATACATACATATTATGAATTACATCTTATTATTTTATATTTTATTTGCTAATTCAATTCATAGAGCTCTCTAATATATAATAACTATTTTAATACATTGAATTAAAAATATTATTGTAACAAACAAATAAGCAACACGAATTAATTCACAGCTATTATTTATATAAATTCCTCAAAAATAGTTGAATAAAAAGGCTCCTAGATTACTTCTATACTTCTATACTAAAACCCTTGAAAAATATTAAAATTATTGAATTTACTGGTATGTAGCATGACCATGAATTCATTTCTCAATAACTTAATAAAAATACAACATTTAGGCAGATATTATCTTAAAGCAAGGGAAATTAAATATTCAATTTGGAAAGTAAACGTTATATTTAAAACTGATAAGGTAACTTTCTTAACATATTTTTTTATAACAGTCTGTTAATATTCAAAAAAATATATATGAAGTAGGAAATTATATACTACAGTATTGAGGTTTTACATATGTGTGAGCTTATTAAACATTTATAAATCATATGTCAAAAGTTTAGAAAGCTTCAGGAGGAAATAAAAAGTTGTATAGATATTCATTTAGCATTAATGTTTAGGGCAGAATAATGTGGGTACCTACATAAAGTTTTTTTTTTGAAGCAAAGGTCATGTCTGCTTGTCTGTCTGTCGTACTAAGCAAAATATTTCTTTATAAGCATATTTTATATTCTTATTATTAAACGTATAAAGTAAAGCAGCAGGTCTACCAAATAAAAAACATTAAAATATAATTGAAATTATTCCCATATCACCTAGTTGTTTAAATCGTACATTAAACAGTTTGTAAAAAGAGAAAACTCTGAAAATTAAAAAAAAAAACAAGTGGGGCGAAATTTTTCCAATATTCCTAGCAAATCTAAAATTATATCCTTACTATTGTAGCTGTAAATACAAACAAATCTAAGTCTCATTTTATACACATCCATAGCGTTAAAAAACTATACTTTTTATTGTTAATTCAAGCCCATAGCGCATTTTAGCGTATCTATTTGTTATACCAAATTTCATCTAGATTCGTTCTACAATTCTAGCATGATTGAACCACAACCATCCGTCGTTTTAAACTGTAGCACTATTCATACATATATTGGCCATATAATATGTTTTAAAAATATGTTTTATCTTTTTATAAAAATATGTTTTACCACAATGGCAGTTAGAGCTTAGGGGTTATTTTTTATATCAATGGAGTTTGTGGGTCGCCCGATGGTAAGCTGTACCACCGGCCATGAACATTTAGTAGAGGCGTTAGGTCGATTGCGTACAAGTGGATTGCCGATTTTAAGTTGTAAAGGGATTAAGAAAGGATTGATGAGAGGAATAAAGGAATGGACTGGGAAGGGTATGGAAAAGAATATGAGCCTCCGACCCACCGAACGAAACGAAACGCACCAATATGCTACTATTTTACACTGGTCTTCTTTGGGGGTATGATCCTCGACTCTCCACTGATGATTATATACTGATGTTGGACTTGAACAATTCAACAAAAGTGCTAGCGCCCGCTCTTTTGTATGTAATAGACAATAGGAAAGCTGAAATACTGAGCTTTAAGAGAGATTTAGTCTGTATGAGTAAGGGTAAAGTTAAGCCCAATATAAACGGCAGGACTTTAGCGCGAACTTCCAATTCAGGTTATCCAAAATTGGGAAGCTTGCATAATTTTAAATAATTAAATTGTGTTATAAAGTTTACACAAAATAAAAATGTGGTTAGCGTCTCACACGTTTTTATACTGCTTTCTTCAGCACAAACAAAGCAGTATAAGTACAAGAATGAAAAATTTAAAGAGATTTATTGATTAGCAGGATGTTCTTAAGCAACATGATGCCGTGTAGTCAAATTCTACAAGAAATTAGGATCTCGACAGCAGGATAGACAACCGGAGAATTAAAGTTCCACTATTAATTATGCTTTCCTAATATTATTGATTGTTTATCATGCTAATCGTAAAGTTTTCTTCGGTGTAATCGTATGTAAAAAGTATTAGAAAAAAAATTATGATATCAAGTTGTTAATCAATGAATCAGTTTAATCAAGATACTCAGTATAATGAAGACGGTGTTACAAAATAGTTTTGTTTCATTTGTCAAATATTAACATGCCAAGAAATAAATCAGTTCAATTTTGAAGAAAAAAGTTATTATTTAAATGTGGGTATTTTGCACTGGAATTCAATGTATAAATGTTCATCAGAGTATGATTCCGAATCGACATATCCTTTTGTAACGCAAATGTAGTGTGAACAACTCATAATATTCAGAATATGTATTCAAAATTACAATATTAGGAGACGTAGATGTCTATGCTTGTGGAATTCAAATATTTTAGGCTGCATTAATGTGACACTTCAGTTTACATTTTATACGGATCATTGCGCGATAAAATTCTCGACAATTTAATTGACAATACAAAAAAATAAGTTTTTTATTGTAATTTCTAATTTGATATGTCGACAGAAAAAAGCAGCTAAATAACTTTAAACTAGACGAGTGAAGCCACGCAATAACATAGTCCTAAAAGTGATCGCTGACATTACAAATAAATAAATCGCATTCAATAATATCCGTGTTTGTGTAGGCGATCAAAATATTGTCCTTTAGGCGTCTTCACACGGCTCACGTTACACGCAGTGAATGGACGACGCAGCGGCAGCTCCTTTGTGCGCCGTATTGTCTGAAACACCTCGAATAGGTTAACGTTCGCACGCTTTTTTTATTTCTAATTATTTTCGATGTCTTTGTACTTTATGTACTGATATTTAGGAGTATGTGTAAGACGTGGTACTTTTATTTTGCCTCGAGATGTATTCGTTTGAAATAGGAAACGCGTAAGATACTAATACATAAGTCTAGTGTTAGCCTGCTAGTCCTATGGATTTGCCATATGTAACTAAGTACTCAATTTTCCTTTTTTACGTTCATAAACTAATGATAAGGTGTTCGCTAGAATTCGATTTTGGAATTTAATAGTTTTAAATAAATTGAATGTATTAAAAGCTTAGGACTAAAAGCAAAGATTTTGTTTCAAAACTAAGTCTACCTACATATTTTGAATCTAATCAAAATATTTAAGGAACAACAAACAACATAGCTATCCTAATATTAATTGTTTGTGTATAAAATATATCTGTCCTATTTTACAAATATTTCTTATTTGTCCGCCGGAAGCCTGTCTCCTTTTCCTTACCCTACCCACTCCATTCCTTTATTCTTGACGTCAATCCTTTTCTTATCCCATTATGCCTTAATAGCGGGCAAAACATTTGAAGAAGCACGACCTCTGCAAATGTTCATGGGCGATGGTGATCACTTACCATTGGAGAAACCTCCACGCTCAGCTGCCAAACATAAAAAATACAAATCTTCTATTAAAGTAAGTATGTTTGTAAGGTTTATCTTCCGTATTTTTACAACTATCCAAATAAAAATAATGCACAATTGATAAGGATCTCTTTGTCTGCAACATAATTGCAATTGTGCTCTCTAAATCCCAATTCTCACCAAATATTGAAGGATGGTTGTTAGCAATAATTGACTCCCTGTCTATCTCCTAGTTTGTTTCACGCAATATTTTAATTTGGGTTTTCCTTTATTATCAAATTCCTGACGATTTTAATTTTAATTTGATCGCCCTCAAACAAATAATGTTACAGTGAATTTTCTTAATTTGAATCCGGTGAAGACAAAGGTATAAATTTGTCATTTCAAATTTTCACTAATTTACTTTAGAATATTAAAATTTGGAGAGGACCTACCGCCTTACAGCCTTAATGACATTTTCATACAGATAATAACAGAATCATAGTTTGTTTAAACTCCAATATCTTTCAATCATTATTACAATTAAAGACTATCTTAAATTTTATGGACTGCATTCTGCTACCAATACTACTAAAAGTAAGTTAATATTATTGTAATATTTAATGGAATTAATAACATATTTTTATTCTTTAATTTTAAATTGTCACTTAATATTAATTTTTATTTACTTAGTTGTTAAACGGTATCGCTATTTGGAATAATAATTGTCCACTTTTTATTGGATTGCATTAGACAAAAAGTTATGTAATCACTTATAAGTCCAATCTGTTCTTAATATGTATGAAGTATTTATGGAAATAAATAAATATTACGAATGTGGAAATTTGTGAGGATGGAAGGATGTTTGTTTCTCTTATTCTCAAAAAATTGCGATCAGATATGGTTTCAGATTTAGGTTTTAATCGGGCACCTGCCACGGGAGTGAAGGGACGAGTTTCAGTTTTGTATCATCATGCTATGTAAGAGTACAGACGTTGAGGTATCAAGCTCACCTAATTACGAGATTATCTTTGCTATCACAGTAAAAAGTAAGTTTCTAAGAATCTACCCAATGTAGGTCTGTCTAGATGGATAATGGCATTAATTTCTACGCTTAATTAAAGCGTTACATTTCCTGATAGAGTTTTAGACGCTAGAAGAAAATATTGTATTTACTGTCATTAATTTAGAGTAAAAAAAACACACACACTTTAATAATAAAATCAACTACGCTTGATTACAGCTATGTATAAGGAAATTATTTAAGCCTGGCGATTGTAATCAAAATAATAAGATAGTCAAGAAATTAATTATATAAATAAATAGACAAGGAGAACGTTGGTGCCTTATATATCTAAGGGATTTTAAATTTCGTCATCTCAAGAAATAATATTTTTATCTCTTCGTCTCTGAATAGAGTTTTGTAGTGTTATGAAAATCCTGAGTGATAAATAATTAGATACCTAGCTCCTATTGCAGTTTTATATTATGTTAATTAATTAACTGTAATAATGTTTTTAATAAATGCACTATGTTTGCAGGATAAATACATATGGGTATTCGATGCTATTTGAACAACTTTATCGCAAACGAAGAAATGATAAGAATGGTTACACGCCATCATTTTGCCCGCGTTATTGAGATTGTCATACCTACATGTTGTTATTTTTTTGAATTCATCCTACTAATATTAATAAGGGGAAAGTTTTTAAGGATGTGTGTGAGTTTGTTGCCCTTTCATGCACAAACTACTGAACCGATTGCAATGAAATTTGGTACGTAGACAACTGGACAGCTAGAATAACATATAGGTAACTTTTTATCCCGATATTCCTACGGGATACCGACTTACGCGGGTGAAACCACGGGGCGCAGCTAGTATATTTATAATTAGCTTCTGCTCTTGGATTTGCTCGCGTTAAATTCGGATTAATTTAATGGATAGGTATTATTAAGCATATGAATTTTCCTCATGAATAATCTGTCTATTAAAAAAAACCCATCAAAATCCTTATTCCATTATTGGTTTTAAAGACAAGCAAATATGCACAGGGATAGGCGCGGGAAGCGACTTTGCTTTATACTATGTAGTGATGTGAAGTCCAGATAATGATAAAAACTATATAGTCTTAGAGAATGATTTAACTAATTACTAAGACGGCGTGAGCTCATTGTAGCAAGCTAAACAAAACTAAACATGAAGATATTAAAATATATTTTCATTTTTCTTAATATTATGTTTTGATACAAAATACTTTACTTTTGAGGCTTTACTAGTACATCAAGTTTACCTCCATTTGACAGTAATAAAAAAAGAATCTATGACTAGTGACGTTAACATAGTTTCTCAGATTATTTTCAAAGAGTGTTAATTACTCCTGTACCTGCTGAATTATAATAATTCCTCGATCAAGATGACAATTCTATTACTTGCTAGTTTAATGTGTTTAATTCAATAATATTTTTTATGTTAATACATTTTAGTTGTTTAAATGCCCGTGTGCTTTAGTGTTCAAAATCCATATAAATTATTAGAATGTTTAATTACTATAAGAATTTGTTTGATGAGAAACTTACAGACAATTACGTATATATACGTAACGAGATAATATCAAGTAATAATTCTATAGCCATTTATCGTAATTGAAATAATACCATCTTTTTTAAAATTGGATCGAATTGCACATGGTGGCCTAATTTGATTGAAATTGGTTATATAGTTTAGGAGTCTATTGCGGACAACGTGACATGTAGTTTATATATATTAAGATTGAAGTAACCGCAATAATTTACGTGAATTTATTTTCAAACTGATGATATATGGATAGGTTTTATTTTTGAAAATATATTTTTTTATTTATTACTCATTACAAATGAATCTATATACTTTATTTAAATATATTCTTTAAATTTTTGCTGTTTTCGCTCACTTTTATACAAATAAACATGAGGAAACATCACAAGTTGTAATTGCAACGAACACAGAAAAGTAAATTTAACATTTATTTTAAACAATTTCTGTTCTTTATGTTTAAAGAACAAAAAAAATGAAATTCCACAGATTAATAAAGATTTGACATTCTTCGAACAGCTATTATATTTTAAATTAGTTTTAAATCAAACACAATTCCATCTATTTAACAATATTTGAAAAGCATCTATTAAACATGAATATTTATTATTTAATTATAAAACCTCTTTGTCATAATAAAATTGGAATGGTAATTATTTACAAAATTTCGAAAGTTTCTTCCTACTTACAGACATTTAAATTGTTATTATATAGGCAGCAATGGTTATGTATGTAATTTTTGATATATACTAAGTTTAAAACATAACCTTCTGTTTAAAATAAATTATTTTAATTATAAAAATTAGCACTCAGTGTCCGGAACGTGAATAAACAGTCGTGCCAGCGGCGTCTACACAACTTATAATTTGAAAAAAAAAACTTATTAACTTTTAGGAAAAGTATGCTAAAACTACGAACAACTCTTTTTTATTACTCGAAAAGTGCAGAAACATTGATTAAATTATACTTTAACGAAGCTCATAAACCAATTGAAAAACACATGATTGTATATTCAAACCTTACATAGAAAATAATCATGCGCTAATTTTATTCCCAAATTGCTTATTTTATATTAAATTTCAATGTATATTTTTTATTCACAAAGCTGATATAAACTAATTTTATAAATAAGAAAGAAGCATGTGAGTTTTGTATATATGTTTGTAAATTTTACACAAACTGCACCACCGATTTCAAACATTCATTCACCATTCGAAAACTTTATCTTCACTGAGTTAGATACATTCATCACGAGCAAGGCTGGGGCGGACCGCTAGTAAGAGATAAACGAGTAACAGTAGGCACATATGTTCCTATGGTCCCCGAATCAGCAACAATTTCATAGCCTCATCATTTCATCATTAAACTCTGATAACTTATGCAAAGGTAAGATAAGGTGCAGGTGAGTTAAGAGATAAGTGTATGATAAGGCGTGGTTGCCGTCAGCTGTAAGGACTTGACTTCACGAAGATTCCACCAATTCCACAATTGTTCAATAATGTTATAATAATATCATCATCATCATCATCAGCCCATATATGTTCCCACTACTGGGACACGGGCCTCCTATGAGTGTTCAGGCCATAATCCATCACGCTGGCCAAGTGCGGGTTGGCAGATGTCACATGTCGTCGAACTTGTGATTCTTGGACATGCCGGTTTCCTCACGATGTTTTCCTTCACCGTTTTAAGCAGTGGTGATGTTATCCACATGTGCAAATAAATTGAAAAATCGGTTTATTTCCTGCACGCTCGCCCGGTCTCGAACCCCGACTATCAATTTCGCAGTCCGAGGTTCTCACCACTGACTGTACTGACATCACTACCACACTCCAGTAACATGCCGCTCTACTATCTAACTCCTTTTTCTCCTTTTATATCTCTTCAAAATAATGGGTTCGCTACAGTCGGACGAAATGAATTTATATCGTGAACTGTTTTTTTGGAAGCAGTGGACAATAACCGCATAGGTTTTATTGGTTTATATAATTATTATGTTGTTGCTGTTATTGTGTGTTCCTTAATCTGTATAACAATGAATCGCTTAATATATTGTTAAGCTTAAAACTCGAAAACGGCTCGACCAATGCGGCTGTATGTTTTTTGAGGCACAAGGATGATTCTTATGGAGAGAAAAAAACGTAAGTCTTACGGGTGAAGCCGGAAGGCCGCTAGTATTCTAGTAGGAATTTATATAATAACTGCCTGGGTAATACTTTTGGATTGTTTTTCTATCTAAGTGACATCAAGTAAGCAGATAGATTGCATTATTATCTGCTAACTAAACTATATTTAGAAATTTATGTTATTCAACCTCAATAAATTTAAATGTATATAGCAGCATATATTAGATACATATGTTTTTCATTTACGGAAAACATGTGAAAGATATAATAATAATGATGGTGTATTTGTAAACTACAAAAGGAAATGCCTACAAATAAATACCCAGTTTGGGTTTAAGTTTGTTTGTTTTATATGTTTTATTTTTATATAATTATTATTATATTATGTTTTTGTAAAGTAAGAAAACGCAGACCAGGAGCGGAACACACTTCGGCAACTGATATTCCCGGGAAGTAACATCTGATATATTTAAAGTAAATTAGAATTGACATTTATTAGTTAAGTGTGGCTTAACCAGCAGGCAGCCAGCCAGCCAGCTATTCCAGACGAATAATTATGCTTAGGTAGCTAAATTAAGAATGTTTATTTCTAGGATGTAAGAGTTAATGAGAATTAAATTCAAGAAAAGGAAACAGAAATATACAATTTGGTACATGAGACATGTTTCCAGTGTAAGCTTTAGTCTAAGCAAATATGATAAACTACATTTTGATTTTTTTTTAAGAATTCCACCTCAGCTGCAACAATGACTTGCATATTCGATTGTCTAAATTTGTTTAAGAACTCAGCCCTTTAACAGGAAACGAAATATGGTAAACAGAATTAATATTATAAAAATTCCTTCGAAACGGGTAAATCACATTAGTCAAGAAAAGCCCACAAATATATCCGAGTTACGAATCAAAGAGTTATAATTTCAATGACGTCTACACGCAGGGGGTTACGCACACATTTTTATCAAGTGACGCCGCCCAACCCCCGCCCGACCCCCGGCCGAGGGGTGCGGGGGTGCGGGTGCGGCGGTGCGGGTGTGCGGGGGGAGTGGGGGTGCAGGGGTGCATAATTACAGCGTACAAACCGAGTTATGGACATTCTGTGGCGTCACGGGGTTTCACAATTTTTTTCTTTTTTCTAATGATTTGTTGAAGGTTTTCAGGATTAGCAATGCGTGTACATTGATATAATATTTTGGTTGCTGGAGATCTATTGTATGTACGTTTCATGTTTTAGTAAACGATTGGTTTTGTATTTTGAAGTACTCTTAGACATGGTATAGAGAATAGAATGAACAGACAAGAAAGCAATTATGAATTATTATTTTAACACAGAATTCTTTCAACTTGCTTCTCTTATACGTACGATACAAATTAAATTAAAAAATAGTACAAAATAAACGATATTAAAACTTTATATTTGTAAATAAGATTGAAGATTGATTGATCAATTAGCAATTTTATAATTAATTGAATGTATAATTAATTTCACATCAAGAATCTACACGCGATCCACGATAATGTTATATTATTTATATGCACATATAAGATTGGTACATAATGTATGTAAAGGTTTGTTTTTTGTATGCGAAATGTAAGACTTGTATAACAATAAAAATTATGAAATTTATGTATAGCAACAACACTTTATTTAAATATATTGTAATGCTTCATAGCGTAGCGTAGTGTGATACAATTTAGATTAATTTAAATTAATTATAAAGTTTCTAGAAAAATTAAAAAACTATCAAAAACTAAATTCAAATAAATCAAGTTAGCCTAAATTCGATTTACCTACGCCACAGTGCATTTGGGGTAGCTCCACCAGCCTGCAGCTTAATAAAACTTTATTATAAAACTGTTCACATTTTTGAATAAATAAAATTATTTTTGAATAAATACTAGCTATTTTAAATAACACTGAACTTTATCTTTGACACTTGATTTGATGTTAATATCAAGAAATAACCAAGATTTTTCATTTATACCAATAAATAATAGCAAGGAAATTATTCAATCTTATACGTTTCTTCTTAATTCATCATAATCGAATATAATATATATGTGAATCTGGATAGTGTGGCGATGTAATAGGTTACATAGTTTTATAATCCTACTCACATGTCCAGGACTTGTAAGAACTTTTTTAGAAGGATATATTTTCTTACAGTTCTTAAGTAGGTTTATTATTTTTTAGTTATATAGCACACATACGCTCTATAAATGAGATATTTTGGAAGAACAAAAGAAAATTTGCCATGAAATGGACGAACGACGCGTCCGAATCCCGCCTCGCGATCCGTTTCTTGCTGATCTTTAAAAAATTCTCATATTTTTATTTATGTTAGATTATTTGTATCATCAACCGGTTCTAATTAGCTTACTTCAGTTAAACGCTAAATTGTCTGATCTCGAAGCCTCGTATGCTGTGCCATGTTGCTCAGGTTAAATGTACTACTAGCAGTGACCCGCGGTTGAAACCGCGTAAGTCCGTATCCCGTAGGAATATCGGTATACAAAGTGCCTGTGTGTTATTTCAGTTGTCCAGCTATCTACGAAGCAAAATAGTATTATTATTCACCACTAGATGTCAGGAAAAAAAACACGAATAAAACACGAATATGACATTTTCTAAAAAAGATTCCTAGCTAGATCGATTTATCGCCCCCGAAACCCCCTATATACTAAATTTCATGAAAATCGTTGGAGCCGATTCCGAGATTCCAATTATATATATATATGATCGTTTAAAGGTATAAGATATGTAATTCTTAGGCCAAAGAACACCATGCTAACGTAAAGATTTCATTGGAAGATGGTTTGTTGCGTGGGAGGTTGGTAAGTTCTTGTGTCTATAAAAAAAAATATCTTTAATAGTAAATAACATTACACAAAACCATGAAAGTAAACACATTTCTTTATTTGGTAATGTGACCACGGATAATATTTATATACATATTTTAAGAGACAATTAAAACGAAAAATCATATGTTCGTTTGTAAAATTTTGACTATAGACAAGATTAAAGTACTGACGTTTCTATTACAGTACATTAAATGCAGTAATGTCAGAATTTTTTTAAGATAAGAGTAGGAGGATATTTAAATAAAAAAAAGGAATAAAAAAATGTTATAAAAAGTAAAAAAAGAGGTATTACGGATTTTGGTCTAGTTTAGATAAAACAAAATATTAAATAGGTTAAAATTTCCAAATGCCATTCATTGTACATAGTAAGAATAACATTGAAATAGAAAAATTTTTAAACCTTAATAGACATTATTAATTTTACTTTTCAAAATAAATAGAGAAATTATGAAATAACGATAACCTACCAATTTATTAACTACCCCTAATACAATGTGTGTTCATTTAATCTCAGGAACCAATCAAACCTACGCAGATATACAATACTGCTTAAATAATCTGATGATTGAATCCAATAAAGGATCGAATTTTACTAACCGTAAGTAGTACAGTAGTAGATAACTGTTTTATAATAAAATGCTTACAATCTAAACCAAAAATTATACCCATACAATAATATGATTCTAAGCTTCGATAGTTTAATATATTTGGTCACAGTACCTTCACTCAACAAATCTAATCTGTTAATAATCCATACTTTTAATTGACTCTACCATATAGCATCTAGAAACGTAGTACCTAGTGGTAGATGGTGGTAGAACCTCCCTTATTTTCTTTTAATTCTACGATAACATGACCCATGAATATTGAATAAATTATAAAAATTAGAAAAAAAAAACAGCAGACGTTAAAATGATTTTTGTTTTATTATTTTGCCTCAATTCGCACTACAACTCTTATCAGCATATCATTTACTTAGAAACCTAACCTCAGATGAGTTCCGTTTTATCAATCGAAAACTTAATAAAAAATTATGATTCCCCTAAACCTCTTGAGTTTAAACAAGACAGATTGTCTTTAAAAGCAGCGACATTTTTAAAAATCTATTACAATTACAACTCAATCGAGGATACCTTTGTAAAATAGAAAATAACAACAGACTTAAATGAAATGAACCTATATTTAAAGTTTATATCTTTTCAAAAACGGCGAACCACAGGCTGAGTGCTGTTAAACTAACATTTTAACCAACCAGTAAGTAACTCGTCTGCTTTTAAACGTTAACAAAGCCTTTGTTTGTGAAAGGTGCACTTGATTTTAGACGAAGCGCGTCTAGTTCATAGTTTCCAGTTTGGCTTTATGCACTTTTAGTATTTTAAACGTTTATTCAGCTATCGTAACAATGATAACTCTTATACGGTAAAGTAGAAATATGTTCTTAAAGAGAATTCGTTTAAAATATCACAATTATTTTGTTTTATTTTAATGTATATTCGCAGACATTTGCCGTTACAGCATTTATTATTCAATGCGTATTTGATATTTTTATAACAAGTTTAAAACGATTCACTTAATGTTTTAAGCGCAACGAGATCCACCGACAACATTCCTTAATGTATCATCATAAATGTTAAGGTTGAAAGAATGAAGCCTTGTGTTTTATTTCTACTGATAGTAATATACGACATAATTTCGATAAAGTTTTTTGGCTCCATGTACATCTTATACAGTGCCTATTTTTACTCATACATTAATTAATAGTAATGTATATAAAATTAATACTTTATAGTTATGAAGATTATTTTCTGCAAGTCGAGCAATGACTGACCATTTAATTGATAAGATCTAGGCATATCAATACACCTTAAAAATTGAGGCCTAGAATTTAAGTGTTTGACTGTGGTGTTGTTGATATACCAATTCAATATCATTCAATTCCGAAATCATGAAATTACAAGAAAAAGTGATACAAAATTTTTTGTTTTAGGCTTTTGTTTAGACCTTTAAATATAGTGTACTTTCACACAGAATTCTGTCAAAGTGCATACGACATATAACATAACAGGTAACGTTTCAATCAAAAGTAAAATGTTAACAAATAACAACTTTAAAAGTTATGAAATGTATAAAATTCATCCTAAGAGTTTTATGCAATAAAAGCAATAAGTTAGTAATAATAAATTTAAATATCGGTATTCAGTCATGAATCCAAGTATCTGATATTTTAATATCATCATCATCATCGACCCATATTTTTCCCCAGCTCATGGACACAGGCATCCCATGAGGGTTTTGTCCATAATCCACCCAGTTGGCGCCGTTGGCAGATGTCAAATGTTGCCGAACTGTTAACTTTTAAAAATAGTCTTTGACATGCCGGTTTCTTCATAGTGCGTTCCCTCAACGATCGAGCAAATATGTATATATAGATTAATAGACAATGTGTAAAACAAACGAAAAACACAATTATTTCTTGCACGCGCACCCTGTATCGAACCTCCGACCTAACCTAACCAATGAGCCTCCGCTACTGCATTTATTAAACGTTAAACTGAAATTCAATTCTTTTTAGTACATTACTCAACATAAAACATTAAATTTCTATATAATTCCTACATTCAGAGTTAATAGCAAACGTGAAATTCAGGCCCATATTTCATCCTCATTATTACATTACAAAACAATTACGCGAAAGCTTTCAAATTACAATGCAATTACAAAAGTACAAAGTCTAAGAAGTCTCGCAACTCCTATTAATGTACTGAGAATAGTGGAAAGTTAAGTGTATAATGTGTTAGGAAGGGCCCTCCGAGCGGCGCCGGGCGTCGCGCATGTATGCAGCTCCATTATACCGCATACTAATGACAGGCACCCTGATTAAAAACCTCAGTAGAGAGCTAGGCGGAGCTTACGCCCACCACCCCTTCCACGATTTTTTACTCATTAAAAATTATACGTATTAATTAATATTAGGTGTGTTTGTTTATGGCTATGTAAACCGGCGAGGTGTGTCGCTAAATTGTGTGCTAAGCTTTACATTGAAACCACACTTGCAATTATTTATAACTAACCCGACTGGGACGTGGTACCGACGTGTAAGTTTTTTAAAATTTTAATTTGTTCTGGCTTACGGCGGGTACATTGTGACTTTGGTATACTTAAATGTTTACATTTATTGCAAGAATTCTTTTAACGATATATAATATGTAGTCAATTTAATCTGTCAATTTACAATATTTATTTACAGTATAAGATTGATACGTATCTTCGTACACGCAATACGAAATCAATAAATTGTTATCAAAGAATACGTAGACAAGAGTTTTTATGAATTTTGTTCAAAATATAAATAAATTCATATAAAATAAATTAAAAGAAATATATTTGAAATTGTTTCAAAACATTGTTATATGAATTTAACCTGATAAATTTTGATTTAAACCTTCTAATAACTATTCCAATAGACTTAAAAGTAAACTATCGCACATTCAATTGAAAATTTCAACTGAAACTCAATGAAACTGATAAAATATGTTAAAACCAATTAATGTCAATTTAATAGTACATTCACATTACATTTATTACTATAAAGTTATTAAGTCTTATGAATTCTATATGTCGGTTTCCTTAAGGTTCTACTCTTACAGGTGTTAGCAACTAGATACAAGTATACATAGAGGTAGCTTAAGTTAGATAACAGGAAAGACCTGTTGCTTATCTGAGCTTACAGCGCTTGTCGTAGATTCTCGACACTATATAGTACTACTATATTTATTGAGAAGTTTTCAACAAATACAGTTTCGCATTCGCATGGGTTGTGGTGATCGTTTACCATCAGGCGAATCGTCAGGTCAGTTGCCTGTTATAACATAACAAAAATTAACCATAAGAAATTGAAAACAACTGAATCATGGTGTATAAGCGAATTGTGTAGTCTTTATTACAAAATATTTACAGCCTCTAAGATCTTGATATAGAAAATGTAAAATGTTTAGAATTATCAACAAAAATGTTCATTGTAATATGTGACGCCAATAGCTCATTTAGCAAATAAAATGTTGCTACTCTTGTGATAAAATAAATCACAGAATATGAATAAAATAAAAAAAGAAGATTTAATTGAGATTAATCTAGATACTAAAAAGAGTACCTACTATAAGTCTAAGTACTATTACCTACTTTATATTATAAAGTGTAAGTAGGTAGGCAATAACTATTTATGAATCCAATGTTTATTTGAAACATACTTCTGTTTAATAAATCTTGTTTGTGGTACGAATTGGGCCAGATCGCACCGAGGAAGTACCACACCCCCACTAAAGACCATCGTGAAGTAGCATTCTGCTGTGTTTCTTTCGGTGAGTGGGGGAGCCGGAGACCCATTTCCTTTTCCTTACCCTTCCCAGTCCTTGCCTTTATTCCTCTCGCCAACCCTTTCTTAATGTCTTCCCAATTTAAAGTCGGCAATCCATTTGTAGAGGCGTACGGTCTGCAATGGACTTTAAGCCTCTGTAAATGTTCATGAGCGGTGGTAGCGCTTACCATCAGGCGTCCTACCAGCTCCATTGTCGACTATGACATCAAAAAAAAAACACAGCTTATGGTAGTTCCTCGATATTTCATTGTTTCATGAATTTATATGGTTAAAATTTCATTTGATTTCAGGTCTGTAACACAGACAACAAGTTCACATGAAAATGGGTAAACTACATCAAATATATGGATAAGAAACTCGATTTCACAAAACAGTTATCAAAACTATCAGCAAAATTTGTAACAGACGAATCAGAAGCTGAAAAGCATTATGTATTGAGAAAATAATCACATTGTAACAACTAAATCTGTTTGTATGAACACTCATTAGATAGATAGTTCAACAATAACTCTTGTAAAATATTTTCGAAGCTCCTTATAAAATATATTAATAAGTCTTTTAGAATATTATAATATACAGAAGAGAAAGCCATAAATATCGATATTGTTTTCTTACTTTTTCCTGATTTTTGTATTCGTCCTATGGGCATTTAACTTTATGAATTAGGCAAAGATCAATCAGGTATTTTTTTAATGTACCTAATGCCGGGATCTAAACCAACCAACTTCACTTTTGCTATCTAACTAATTAATAAATAATAATAAAATCGTTATTTGCATAACGCTAAAAGAATTTTTCAAAACAGATCAGTAGTTCCTGAGATTAGCGCGTTCAAACAAACAAACTCTTCAGCTTTATAATATGAGTACAGATGTTTCGTGCTGTAGGTATACGAGTATAATCTCGTAACAACAAAAATACTTTTTAACCGTTTTCCTGTCACACAATACAATCCTACTAATATTATAAATGCGAAAGTTTGTAAGGATGTATGTGCGTTTGTTGTGTGCTCTTACACGCAAATACTAATGAATCGATTGCAACAAAATTTGGTACGTAGATACTGGACAACTGGAATAACATATAGGCAACTTTTTATCCCGATATTCCTACGCGATACGGACTTACGCGGGTGAAATCGCAGGGCGCAGCTAGTGATTTATAATAATAATTAATAATTCAATATGATACAGTTATTCACACACATTAAAACATCAATGTACTCCTATGAACATTAAGTGCCACCACAATTTCATAAAACAGCTTAGTATAGGGGTAGCAATGAAGAGGCCTTCAACGGTATTGTTCCTGCTGGAAGTCAAATGTCCCGAGTGAGTCTTGAGTCTGAGTGGCGCGGCGAGTGCCATCGTGTCGATTGATTGGTTATACGTATCAGGCACACGTGAGTGACTTGCTGACAACTGAGTGTGTGAATATTCATTAGCGGTTTTAGTGTACCTGTTTGGGTACGCGCTGATTGTGGTTATCATTTGAAATGTCCATAATTTCTCATACAAGAAAGCCACATTTATAGTTCTTAAAACACAAGTAACAAAGAGTAGCTAAATAATGCGAATACTGAATAGATACGTATGAAGGACTGTAGGTACCCACTCAACCTATAACCAAATGATGACTATATGATGAAGACCCCCGAATTCATTTTCAGGCGCGTCTTATTTTAATCTATACTAATATTATAAATGTGTGGGTGTAATGTTTTCAAACAAAAACTACTGGACCGATTTCAAATTGTTTCACCATTAGAGAGCTGCAAGTTCTCTAAGTGACATAGGCTATATATGTAGCACTTATATAATATATGTAGCTGGGAGCTAATAAGACATATACATAAGCATGCAAACAATAATTTTTGCGAGTAGATGAAATTTGGAACAATACTGTACTGTACATAAGAATATTCCCATATTATAACTAGTCATCAGAAAAGATGCTTTAAGTACTTACCATAATTATCTTATCAGGCACTAGAATGAAACAGAATTGTCCTACAATCTAAATAATTAAATTTGTTGTCTCCGATTTATCACTTGCCCATCGTAACTTTAGATAAACACAAAGTTTATTATTCCCACAAATAATCACATGAAACTATTGAAAACTAACTCACAAATCAATTAAAACGAGTATAGATTCCAGCAACGCGATATCGACTGGCCCACAAAACAATTAATTCTAACCCGCCATGTTGCTTTATACCCGTCGATTGTTTCACGTCGGCCAATAATTAGACCTGCGGTCGGTTCGGCCAATCACAGCGCGGCTATATTAGCTGACGTGCCGACAACCGCCAATGGGCTGCAATCATTAATGCACTTCATTGTTATTGTTCTAAATTTAAATTTGATGGAACACTGCTTTGATTTGAAAAAGTAGTAAAATAACAGCAAAATTAATAAAAATGTTCATAGGTGGTGGTCGCATACCATCAGGTGAATCACCAGCGCCATTACCCGCTATTACGTAATATTTCATACCAAATATTACTTAGTAGGCATTATATTATCTATGCTACAACATTAACAACATTTATTTCAAATATCAAATTTATATTTCAAAATGTAACCTAACAACCCACTCAATTGAAATAACATTTATATAGATAAAATACATAACAAATATTATTGGAATACAATAAAGGTTTATTAGAGAATAGAGAAAGAGTTAGCATGTAAATATCAAGTCCACGTTTGTATCAACCACAGTAAACGCATACTTATAGATGGACAAAAATTTGGATAATTTAAAATACCTAAAACCAGCAAATAACCACCCACAAAGTCAAATCACCAATTTGTAAGATAAATGTTTTATGTGTGTGTGTTTTTCTATGTGTGCATTGTACAATAAAGAGCATAGATAAAGTCTATAAAGACAAAGTGCAATACATTGACACTTCGAATCCAATATATATTCTCTCCGACCACACCGACACAAGTGTCGAAGTGTGAGTGGCCGCGGGCATCCACTGACACTCATTAGCGAGCTGTCCAAACTCGTTATAAGTTGACACTGCCATCTACACAGGGCCACCAACGGGGATATTATCTTTTTAATAAATTTTATTCCATACTTAATACTAAGAGAACGTTTTTGTTTATTATGATTTACTAGCTGCGCCCCACGGTTTCACCCGCGTAAGTCTGTATCCCGTAAGAATATCGGTATAAAAAGTTGCCTATATGTTACTCCAGTTGTCCAGCTGTCTATGTACCAAATTTCATTGCAATCGGTTTAGTAGTTTTTGCGTGAAAGAGCAGCAAACACACACACATCCTTACAAACTTTCGCATTTATAATATTAGTGGGATTTCATAAACTGCCGATTCGATTTGAAGAAGTCAACACATATTTACCGTCTAAGACAAGCGGTTAGTAAAATGATATCAAAATTAGTGAATGTTGAAGGTCTGATAGTTCTATAGCATGTTCTCAAAGAAGTGCATCATTACAGAAGCATGTTGGCATATGCAACCTTTTAAATTGTTTTTTTATTTCTATCCCATTTTTTATTTCTAATATTATTCAATTCATAATTTTGCTCCTACTTATACCTACCTAATCATAAATTATCGATATATATCTTATATGTAGTTATGTAATCTCGCCTCGTCCCAAAATATATTTATAATAAAACATGCTTCTGCTAGCTATTCCATCCGGCTTCACCCGTGGTACATGTGGCCATTGTCATTCAGTGAAACTATAGCTTTCTAATGGTGGAAGCATTTTAATAATCGGTCTAGTGCTTTTACGTGAAAAGTAACAAACATACAAAAATAGAAAAATTTCTTTTTTATAAATGTTAGTATCTCACTTTGTATCTGAAAAAAAAATTCAATGAAAGTCCCATCACTCGTATAGATAAATGACCTGAATTACGAAATATTAATTATTTTCATTAAATTTCTTTAGCTTTACAGTAGCGGTACAGCCATTTATTCAATTAATGACCAGTTTTTTATTTCCATTCAAAAATTAGTCCCTTAATTCGATTGACTAACAAGTCATTATATTATTATTCAAAAAAGCAAAAGACAGAGAATTATTTTTGTCTGTATTGTATTGATATAAAGCTTTTTCATGTTTTTCCCATAACAATACGACGAAGACGATGTTACAAAGGTCATCTAAAGGGAACATATAGCACGAAAAGATCACAATGGAGGGGACTTGTTAGAAAAATAGGAAGCCCTTGTGTACCACCGGAAAAATCTTGAAATAACCATTTTTTACAAAAACTAAACCGCCTACAAATTGGAACTGGACCAAATTAAATTGGGACCCCACGGGAGGCATAAGCGATGAAAAAAAAAATCGTCAAAGTCGGTTCAGTCGAAAGCTTTCAAGTAACAAACCAAAAATTATAAACAATCGCATTGGAAAATATTTCCTTTTTTTGAAATCGGTTGAAAACAGCGATGAACTGAAGGCTAGACTATCAACAACCATCCTGACTAATATAATAAATGTAAAAATGTAAAATTATATTGGTTTCTGGTGATATTATTTTTGTCTGGTGATAGCTAGTAGCCCCACAGTTCAGTCAAAAATACACCAATTCAGGACTCCTAGCTATTTATTTTTATTATAAACTCATAACTCATAAAATACAGCAAAATCAAATACAAAATTAAATATTTATAATTTTATATATTAACAAGTCCTATTGGAAGGTAAATTACATTAATCAAAGAGATCCGCTTTGACCTGCCATATTATGATGGCGTACAATTTATAGAAATGATTGATACAAACAATTCAATATAATTATTTTTTACAGCCATAACAAAAAGAAATACCACGCAGCAATTATTTAATACTGAGTATATGATTTATTTTTGACCGCCTCCTTGGTACAGTGGTTAACGCGTAAGCGTAGAACCGAGGGGTCCTGGGTTCAATTCCCGGTGGGGACGCACAAAAAAAAATGTAAAAAAAAAATGTCTCGGTCTGGCAGGACACAGAAGGCTGATCACCTACTTGTCCGTAAAGAAAATCGATCAGTGAAACAGATATACATCATCTACCCCACTACGGGACACGGGACTTCACTATATGTAATTTCAATTAAATAATAATAAAACAGATATTTCGTGGGCGACGTCAGACTGGGGCATTTTTTTCAAATAATTGTTGTGAGTTGTTATAAAATGATAATTTATTATAAATAATTGTTGAAATTACAAATCAAAACACAACGTTTTTTGTAAAATAACAGTGACAGTTTGACGTAAAATAACAGTTTGACGTTGAAACGAAACGAAACTAAAAGAAATTGTAAACTTCTGCTGCTAGTACCAGCTGCTAACAATTTCGTTAACTCAACATATGAGTGAATTATTCAGGATGGGGCTGTACATGGAGAAGATACGGTTCCAGCCTGACTGGGACGATTTTGACGCTTTCTTTGCTCTATTTTACATCTCTGATATCTATCAGAACGCGCTTCACTGTATCCTCGCATTATTCCCGCATTGCCCCTCTAATTAAAGTAATGCAATTAACGCCATGCCGCTCCCATCACTAATAAGGGGTGTTCCAAAAATAATAACGTCAAAATTCACAATAACAGTGTAAAACAGATAACGAGGTAGCCCTGGGGCGAGCGCCGCGGGCGAGGCGTGACGTTCGTGACATTCGACCGCGGCCTCTGCGAATTATTCTATATCGTAATGTATTGACGAGCATTTTGTCACCACTGCCCTGTATACAGGGTGTTGCGAATTCAACAGTTGTGAACTCAAATTTTGCGTATTGGATGACGGGCACGCTGATACTTATTGATGAAATTGCGTTTCAACACGTTATTTATCCGTATGTATATTTTCTTAAGGAAACAATTTGAAAAAATGTTTACATATTAATTTCACTCTTCAAACGACATACATTCAAATAACGTTTCAGTTTGTTATTTAAAAACACAGAACATGCTGATCCATACCTTACAATTAATATACATATTCCCAACATCAAAGATCTTAACAGTTATGACGCATTGCACCCATTCTACCTTTTCGAAGTATATTCGACTCAACGACTGTGAGAGTGTACCATGCTTCGTCACGAATAAGGCCAGCTCGCACCGAGGAAGATATCACACCCACACAGAAGATCAGCGTGAATTAGTAACACGCCACTGTGCTTAGTTCGGTGAAAGGGGGAGTTGAAGCCCTTTTCCTTACCCTTCCCAGTCCATTCCTTTATTCCCGTTGTCAGTTCTCTCCATGTCATTTATCCCTTAAAGTGAACAACGTATTTGCAGCAGCCCTTTTTCTGCAAATGTATGTGTTTACCATCGGTTGGCTAATATTACATTAAAAAAAATTCAATAGCGCGATTTAAGATTGCTACATCGTTCCAAATTCAAACATGGAACAGCCTGTGCACCGATTGGCGGTGTCACAGCGCCGTAATGAGCATTAGCGCTGTAATTGCGCTCATTTGTGCGACGCTCGCGGCTGCACGCTCCGCAGACTAGTAACAATATTAATACGAACTTGTAATAACATCGCTTTATATTACATGTGACTTATTATATCCAGTCCAGTATATAAATGTCATTGTCTTATCTATGGTTTTGTATGAATGGTAAATAACGATTGTACAATACCCAAGAGCCTTCCAGTCCCAATGTGTCTGAATTAATTGCTATATTGGTACCTTGTTATATTATGTTTAAGAATCATCAATATTGTCATCATCATCCCATGTATGTTCCCACTGCTGGGACTCAGGCTCCTATGAGGGTTCAGGCCATAATCCACCACGCAGGCCAAGTGTGGGTTGGCAGATGTCATATATCGCTAACTTGCAAATCTTGGACATTTCAATTTTTCACGATGTTTTCCTTCGCCGTTTTGAGCAATGGTGATTATATACTAAATGCGCAGATAAATTGAAAAATCAATTTATTTATTGCACGCTCGAATGGTCCCGAACCCCCGACTTTTCGCTTTAAGTCCTAACCACTAAGCCACCACTGCACTCTTAGGATACATTTAGAATATAACGCCTAAAACCTATACCTTACAGCTATCGTAGAAGTAAAGATATGTATTTTATTAACTTTAGTTTTCCAAAGTTAGGTCTAGTAACAAAGGCATTTATTTAGAAACATGTAACACCTAGTTTTAACTAGGAATGTGTTCTCACGGAAAACGAATTTTAACTACAACATACACATCGCACGGCACAATGTATACAATAACATTTATATCGTATAATTAAGTGTTTCTTTCGTGAAAAGAGACACACTCTCCACGTTCAATCTAGGAAGTCTACCATAAGATATGAAGCGATGATTCTAGTGGATAAAAAAAGCTAATTTACAGTTGTAAATTCCGCTTTGTTTCCCTTAATCATGTACTCATCTAATATTTCTTCAATAACATCCAGTTGAAAGTATTGTATACTGAATTAACCCGAAATTTTAAAGGTAAAAGGTCACTTTATTTGCAATAGTACAGGTATATCGTCTTAAAGTTTATCATAAATTGTAATCTAGGCTGCAATTAACTATGTTTCTATATCCCGCACAGGAGGCCTGTGTCCCAGCAATGGGAACATATAATGGCTGATGACGATGATGATGATGATGTTTCTATATAATACAGTTTTGTTTACCTGTTTTGTTTAAAATAATGACACACAAACATCTATCCATCTGTAGTCACAAACTCAGTCGTTTCTTTCCTATATTGTAGAATACGTAAATATTTAAATACTTATCACGTTTCTGAATATAACAGCACATCGTTTTTAATTAATTTTTCCGTAAAAACTTCTCTTCAAACAATAAAATTTAGTGTGTGTGTGAGGCACTGTAGTTTCCTTACGGGTAACCCGATTTGGATTTTGTTTCTTTTTGTTTGAAAAGTAAATTCCTTCGAGCTTTGCGAAAATTTTCAAATACAAGATGGCTGCCATGGCAAAATGGGGTCGGATGCTTTTAATATTTAATTTAATTTACTTGTTTTTAGTGTCACATTTAAGTAATTGTTTCTCTCTTTGCTAGGTATCCTAGCTTTGAATCAGATAGTCTTATTTGATTGTTTTTCTCAATGGGGTGCTCAACAATGTATTTCAAGAGAAGTATCACGGCTTCGCCCGCGTACTCAATGAAAAATGTACAGTACCGAGTTTTTCCCATAGTCTCCGTCCACTCTCGGGCCTGAATCTATATCTGTACCAAATTTTATCCGAATTGATGAGTAGTTTAGACGTGAAGAAAATACGGACATACGAAAATACATACTTTCGTATTTATAATAATATAGAAGGGATTAGAAACTGTAATCTTAAAGACATTTAAGTCTATATTATTAGCGTCAAACTCTTTCTGGTTATTCACGTCTGGTTAGTCACACGAAAGTTTGTTTGTTTGGATGTTTGTCAATCACACTGAAACTACTCTACGGATTTTGATAAAATGGGTATATACCAAGACAGCTCATAACCCTAATAATTAATAGGATACTTTTATCCTGATTAAATGCTCCCTTTGGACAAGACACGGATCTTGATATCCGACCGAAGCCGGGATGAGCGTCTAGTTTCTATGTAAATATGTCTGAAGTCTCTAATAATAATATCGACACGATAAACTAACGAAAAGTCACCAACTGAAATGAATATATTGATTTCAAAATAAGGTAAATAAATCATTAAGAAAACTTATTTTGATACCCAAATTATTTTTCTAAGTAGTTTATTGCCTCTAATAAGTAAATTATTATAATTACAGTAAAGGTAGGACTTTAATATAACTGATTTCCGCATCAACCATCGATATAGAAGTTTTAAAATATAATTACTCGCATACCACTGCCCCTGTCCCAATGAGGTTAATAGAATCTACGCATATCCTACTATCCTACTAATCCTACTAATATTATAGATGTGAAAGTTTGTAAGGATGTGTGTGCGTTTGTTGCTCTTTCACGCAAAAACTACTGAACCGATTGCAATGAAATTTGGTACGTAGATAGCTGAACAAGTTGAATAACATATAGGCAACTATTTATCCCGATATTCCTACGGGATACGTACTTAAGCGGGTGAAACCGCGGGGCGCAGCTAGTTCAATTATAATTAGAACATGGAAATATATCCCATGTGTAATAACTATATCAACTGTACAAGATACTTCTCTTTTTCATGTCACTTATGAACCATTTTTTAATAAACATTTTCACAAATTCTGTTACAATCGTTGATGAGAAGAGTTGACAGAATACGTTAGAGGTATTTAATGTTTTGTTATTGTTAGAAATTCGTTATAAGAAGTTGTTCAAAAATGCAGGTACATTTAAAATTGATAAAGAAGAATTTGTGAAATTGAGGAAGTTTTTATTACGCTATATTACGATTTCATTCATAAGTCATTATGTTAAGTTTAGATAACTATAAATATATTGTGTTTTGTTTTTATATAACTATGTACATTTAATATTATACATATTAGTGTGTTTTCGTTAGTAATTAATTAGACCAGAGGTTAAATGCGAACGTTAGGTGTCAAATAATGATGAGTTATTTATTTACATCAATTAAAATAAAGTCAAAGTTTTAATATTTAAGCAATGTTTTTTTTTACATCGCATTTTCTTGCTGGAACAAGAACAAGACAATTGGAGGAAGATCACAGGCATCTGATTAATTTTTAATAAAAGGTTTTTACACTTTTTTGTAATACAAAATTCGTTATATACAACTTGGTCACAAAAAATCAATATAAAAGCATATTCAACCGACTTCAAAGAAGGTGCACAACTCGACTATACGTTATTTTTCGGTATGTTACCGTAGAACTTTCTACTGGATGAACCGATTTCTATAGCTGATGCCTCTCGAGTCCCATTAGAAATTGGTCTAGTTCTTACAATTTAAAGGCGGCCTAGTATTTATTTTGTTAAAAATAATTATGTACATTGACTATTCAACTTAACTTATACACAATTCAACGGATTTACAAATTAATAATGTTTTAAGAAACATTTTAATTTTAATTATTTGCTTTCTAAAAATAAATAATACTATAGGGAAGAGTGATTAAGGTCCCTAGTGGATCACACCTCCACAGTTCCTTGATTACGACAAATAATTATTTGTACAAATCGATCATTTTCCCGAGTTATATTTGTATAATTCCTCTACTCCTACTCCCTCACTTCCACTACATTTCCAAGTCTCTCCGGCATACGACCCCTTTTGCTGACGGTACCCGCCACAAAATGGCGCCCATATTTACCAGTTTTCATATCGCCCGGAGCACTCCTCTATATAAACATTCCGAATAAAAATGCGCCATTACTATTTGCATTCATATCTAAAGAAAACATACATGCTAAATTGTCAGCGAAATAGCAAACGCGCACAACTCTAAATTCAACTTTATTCACCACTGATAGGGTTCGTTTTACTAAGTCTAAAGCGCGATACGCGAAAGCACAATGATTCTGAATGTGTCGTCCGTCTCGCTCCGTGGCGTGGTGTAAGCTATTTCTGTCTCGCTTGCGCGTAAGTAAAAGGTGGGATGATTGAGACGTAACTGCCAACTGCCACTGGTCCCATTATACCTCGATAATAGTAAACAACTTTAGTGATGTACGGAATATCGACACATTTTCTCAATTTTCAATTTTTTTTTTATTTGAAGTTAAGTGTTTTTTAGACATTATTATGAGTATCTTTCGAGGTTCTAACACTTATATAATAGTACCTAGATTATATTTATAATACCTTCAAAATGTGATAATTGGTTATAAAGTAACATTCGATAAAATGTAATTGGATAATTAATAAAGATGTTATAAGATAAATAAAAATATATATCGAAATTTTTAATTTCTAATATTATTATGTGGACATTTTATTTTGTGTTAAAATCAAACAATTCATCATTCTTATATACATATTTTACATTTTAAAATTTTAAAATGGCCTATATCTGTACATACAACATTTTAAGTTGATTCAAATATTTCTACTACCCATCTTTACCTGAAACAAATTATATTAATAGAATTTGTAGATACTTCGTATTGTTATCTGCCTCTTGATGGAACTGCATAGTTTTAGAGTTTTAAGAGTACATACAAAACTAAACACTCAGTTCACTCGTTTTATAAATAATACAAAAATATGTATAATGCATAACTAGTTAACCAAGGATCTTTTTATTTTCGAATTACAAAACAAATTTACACCGCAAGCATCGACAACCAACCAGCACTAGCCAACGCACTCGACCATAACTAATAGTGGTGAATAAATTGCGGTGCACAAAAGCGCGCGCGTTTTTCCCATCCACCAATCAGCGCGCGCCGTCACTCCGACACGCGCCAATCACGGCGCGTCATCATTTCAAAATTATACTCAAGTACATTTCATTTCTTGTTCCTTAATATATTTGCTTCTACAGCGCGATAGAAGGAAATACAGAAGGGTGATTTTACAAATGGCGGGCTGGGTAATCAAATCAGGGGTGAAACGTGGAAGCTTGTTAAAAGGTTTAGAGGACTCATTTGCTGATTACTTTCCCTCGGTCTGTAGATAGTTCGACATTCATTTCAACTGTGGAATATAATGAATATCTTATACGTTATGTACCTATTTCGAGGTTGCAAATAAAAATATAAAAAAGGTTGAATTATGGGTAAATACCCAATTAAAAAAAATAGACACAAAAAATCAAATCGAATTAATAAAAATAAATAATAAATCAATATTATGAAGGTCACGAAAAGTAACCCTAAGTAGGTTAGCGATAGTATAAAACCGTAACTAAAATAATTGCTTAGACTATGGTATCAGTAATTTTTTTATCTTCCATTTTCACCAAACATAAATCAAATAAACGAAGTGGGAACCGGACTCAAATCCTGTCACAGACAGACACAGATGCTGCTATTTTCGCTCGAAGTTTGATTCCCGTATGAAAGAAACATTTGAATTTGAGTCGTGTTGTAAGTAGATAAGACATTTATAGTTTTGGAGTAATATTTGTTTAAATGACTCCAATAATCTCTAAAAATGTCTCTCTACAAATCTATTAATAAATAAATATAAAACGAAGGTATCCATTTTGTGCTTTGTGGTTGATTAATGAGATAGGCATAGGAATTAATACTTAGTTCGCTGCAACTTGGTAATAATTGAACATACTTAATCACTCTAAAATCCATTTTTGAATTTAATTAAAGATAACAAAATATGTACAAAAATGGATCAATATATTCCCCTTTCATCATCAGCGCCCTCATAATAATCAAATGAATCCACAATAGACATTCAGTGTTGTGTTTAATTTGTACATAATTAAACAAGGAGTTCGCTGAAATTCCACGAACCAAATCACAAGCATATCATAACACAAGAAATCTTTAAATGACACTTCAAACGTAAAGGGATTATAAAATCGTCACACATTATCGAGTGGTGTGATAGCAATGCTTCCTTCGACGCGAAAACATTGTCCATTTCGACACTAATCCTATAAAACTGTCCGATATTTTGACAGTGGGCTATTGACAGACTCTCTGGGCCATACACAAAGCCCCATTGTGGCCCATAGCGCCTTTACAATCATGTATGAGTTGCACTTATCGCCAGCCACGGTCCGCGCTGCACCTGCTACTGACGTGCATTGTTTACGCCAATTATATTTATAGAAACATTTGCTTTTTTTATAGAAATAGTAAATCCAAATTTCTGTGGATAAAATGAAATAAAAAATAAAATAACTATATTTTATTAATTGAAGATAAAATAACTATATTTTGAATGGAATGTTATTGTGTCTTTACCACGCACTGTTCCCATTTAAATAAAATTTACGTCTCGTCTTCGCCCGTGATACATTATATATTTATTTATTATTATTTATTTATTTATATATGTATCACGAGCATCCTTTCTATAGGCCATAGCCTAATAATAATACTCAGTTAAGATGCAATGGCGAAATTTTTGAAATCGGTCCAGGTGTTTTTCTGTGAACATTACAAACACACAAACAAAAGCACAAATGTTTCCTCTTCATAATATAATCTTTGCATTTAAATATAGGTGACAACGTTTTATTTCTTATTCTTCAGTACAAATCTTCTTATTATCATATTAATCGTTTAAACCAAACACATCCTATTAAAACCAAAGCGCGTGTCGCACCACAAGACAGTGCTTATTCACCTTCCCGTGTAATCCGATAATATAAACACAAACGCAAAACATAACACGAAATTACAAGAACCTATCGACAGCCACACTTCCTGCGTGTTGTCTCGACCTTTTTATCCGACCCGATTAATCGATCGCGATCCGATTTCATCGAATCCTTTATTGATGTTTGCGATTGAGTATTGAATTTCTATAAACAAACTTCGGTTTATCTGAATTCTTTTACCCGATTGTCTTTGATATGTTGTGCAAACCGTTTTAGAATGAGAGAAATTGAAAGAATCGAACTTTTTTATATTCCGCAGTTGTAATTAGAGTTCGCGTCTTTTACTGTTTTTTGTGTATACAGCATAGATTCATTCAAACAATTAATTAATAAAAAGTATATTGTTTTTTATGGACGTTGTTTGGCGTAGACATTGCGTAGCAGATTCGTAGCACCGTAGTTAACGATGAAGACAGGTCCATTTCTTCATTACGTTTAATATTTGACTTTTATTTTGCATGTATTAATTAATAATACACTTACATTACGTACTTTTTAAAGTATTATATGACTGAACCTTAAAATATGTAAATATAAATATTCTAAACACCATAATTGACGATACAGACGTAGGTGAAGTAAAATTAACTGTGACTATGAATAAGAAAACAAGAAGTGTATTGTATCGTCTACAAGATGTATACCCAAAAAAATTTTATCTAGTTGTAATCAGAAATGTATTTAAAGCGTACACATTACTGGAAAAATAATTATATAGTTTATTTTAAAGCAAGAAGCGTGGAAAATAAAGGGCCTGTATCTTTTTCCTTGTCCTTCCTAGTCCTATCCCTTATTTCCCTCAACCCTTTCTTAATCTTTTTTTTTAAATAAGGCAATCCATTCACAAAGACGTCAGGGCTCTACAAATCTTGCCTTTCCACATTTGTAGTGGTACCGCTGAGCGTCAGACCGCCACCAGCTCACCCGACTGTGCCTAAAAACAACAATACCAAACACCCACTTCAAAGAGACATTGTAAAATGAACACTTTGTTATTCTAAACGTCATCTTTTGTTAAAAGGTTTAATTTGAATGTACGGATATTGGATGACATAACAAAAGCTTCGCCAGTTCTACGACGTGACTGTTAACTAAAATCGTGAATGGTTGTATGTAAAACTGTCACGTCTATAGTGATCTCGTGGAGGGCTTGTCGGACCTATTGTTCATTTAATCAGCCATCACTGATCACACCAGATGTTCTGCATGTACGCATATTGTATGACGCTGTACATATATGTTGCTACGGAGATACGGCTACTTTTGAAGCTATTGTTCTCCTTATAAGAATTTATATTATTATATAATATATTTATGTACATTACATATATTATTTATTTTATTTTTATTTTATTTATTACAGAAACAAACAGTCATTATTTACAAAGAGTAATACATAATATTAAACACAAATATACCGTTTCATATTTTAACTAAATGTAGTTATCATAATATTACACGTTTCTACGGTGTGTGCAAACATACAAGAATTATTCAATTATACCAGTACTTCGTACAGTTTCCTTTTGTAAGATGTTATTTTATTTGAAAATATGTCTATTGCACTTATTTTTTATTATAGCAATCACAAGCTCGTGTTATGAAATTATTTTTGTTATAGTTCGTTTTTAACAATGGAATATGGAATGTATCGTGTGAACGTGAAAAGGGCCGCGGAACTTTAAAAGGAATTTTTTCTAGAATTGAATTAGAATCTATATAATTGTGAATAATTTTGTACAAAAATACCGCATCGACGTACGTACGCCAAATCTGTAAAGGCTGTAACTGATGTCTAGAGGCACTGGTGGTATAATCTTTAAATTCTAAGCTTGACTTATAATCTAAATACTTTAAAAATTTATTTTGAACTTTTGTGTATGTGTTATTATTATGTAATAATGTATAAATATTCTTTTGCCATGTATTGCAATCCGCTATATCTGTAAATATTTCCTGTATTTTAGTGTGTTTTCGGCATTGATAGATTTGACTTCAAAGGAAGGCATAAGTTTTTTTTATCTTGGAAACAAAATTAAAGGGTGAACCAGAGTTGCACAATAGCATGACGTCTACGCGAACAATGTGAAACGGATAGCTACTCGCTATAACATATCGTCTATTAATACAAATATAAAATTATAGAATCTATTTAAAAAATCGTATTTGTGAAGAATCTACAAGAATTAGTTTGGATCGGTAAGTTTTTTGTAATAATTGATTTACCACTGATTAACTGTGTTCTGGTAAACATCTAGTATCTAATATATTAAAGTGATAAGGCCGCCCTCTGTGCTGGTTTTACACAAAAAAAAAATCATTAAAATCAGTCCAGCCAACGTTCCGAGAACAGCTGTGAAATGCATCTGCCCCATACCCACATGCAGACATGAGCCTTCACTACGTCTTTAAAAAAAGAAGAGGTTCTCAGTTGGACTATATCAGTGTTATAGTTAGAAACACAAAATATTTGTTACCTAGTTCTTTCGACCGAATAAACCGGTATTGATGATTCTTTATCTATTTCAAACCTAGCTCCTACCGTGTAGTACCTATTAAATTTTGTCTAGTTCTGACAATTTGAAGGCGATTTAGATTTTTGTTGAAAAAATATTTAATCCTCAAGATCGATTTAATAAACGATTTATCCTTAAAAATCGTTGAAAGTATATCAGATACGTATTGACAGATAAGTAAGCAGATTATTTATACTTTTCTAACTAAATTTTTCTGGTTCATATTATGTACGAATATATGAAACTATTTGGCTATTTAAACTCATTATGAAAATAATATCTTCACTGCTGTTACCTACATGTATATTATTTCGCATGACTCAAACAAACAACAAATTATTTCAAAAAATATAAATACACGACATCAAAAATATATTAACAAATCATAATAAAATAACAATAATTTGACACGTTTATCGGTCCGATCTCGCTGTTTACTCGTTTCGTGTTACCGAGGGGCCAAACAAACAAAACCCCGCCCTCGTATTTACATAATGCCACCAATGTGATAAATAATTTGGTAAGTGACGACTTGACGTGTATTGTGTATATAATTAGAAATAAGCAGCTGCTCATAAATTATTATAAGTTATCGTTATTTCTGTTAATAATTTTAGTAGATTTTATATGTGACTGTTCGAACTATTGTTTACTTGTTTCTTTCTCTTGGTCATGATGATTTTAGGATACACTTATTCGAACAACTATAAAAAAAACTCATTTCGTTAGTAACAAAATGATTAAAAAACTATGTCAGTAAGTGAAATTTTGAATTATGTTATAGAGATTTTTTAGTATAGAGACAATAAACGCTAGTGTACTCCAAACGTAATATAACAGTAAAGTCACAAACTTCGTTTCAAGACCTAGGTTTTTACCATAACAACTTAAAGCAATATTAATTCCAACGAAAAGCATGATTTATTCATGTCTAAATTAGCTATCGTTTTCTTTCTGGAATTAGTACTGTTTTACGACAACACGATATACTCCCTTCCTGTCTCTATAAGAAATGGTAAATTATCCATAATTAATACTAATAATGATTAATTTGACAGTTACAAATTGCTTCAATTTTCATTTATTTTACACACGTATAAAATAAAATAAGTTTAATTTAGGAAATAGGCACTTAATAACAAACTTGCTCACACGGTGCGTCCCATTTTGCAATGTTTTACATTCACTTACTCGTTAAATATTTATTTGAACGAATTTCGAAGATACAAAAATAAATCTCAGCCACATAACATGTGTATATGTGACACAAATCTACAATACGTTCATTCCCTTTGCTGTATTCGCGAATAAATAAACGAGCGCAGAAGTTACGTGTGTGCAAAATGGAAAAATCATCAGAGGCGCCCGCGGCAATCACTTGATTCGTATAAAATTGCGTGCCTCTCACATTTGGGAGAGGGATCCCAATTGCCAATCAATGGGATGATTGAGTTAAACCCCGGGCTCGGTGCGTCTTGGGGTAACGACGATTCATTTATTAAAAAATTGAACGACTCCACGCATGCTGCAAAATGGCCGCTGTATACCGAAAAATATAATATCTTTATAGTTTGGCATAAAAAAGTAAATTTGATATCAAAATTATTGAACAAGATAAGGTAATACTGCTTGTATTAAAGACATTCTGCAATATATGCCCAATTCATTCAATATTCAATGATAAAAGTAAAAAATAATTTACTAGGTACATATTATTTAGTAATGCAAAAAAATGGTAAAGACTATTAGGTTCTTGCGTATTATATAAAAGTATGATTATATTATAACAACCCAAAAAATTTAAGTCGACAATAGGTGGGTACATATAGGGTTCGATATTATAACTACTAATATTATAAATCCGAAAGTAACTCAGACTGTCCGTCCCTCTGCCTGTCTGTTACGCTTTCACGCCTAAACCACTGAATCAATTTTTTTGTAATTTGGTATGAAGGTAGAACTGAACTTGGGAAAGGACATAAAATAATTTTTATCGCGAATAAATGGTAGAAGGAGTTGAAATAGGGAGATGAAAGCGATATAACCGAATTCCACGCAGGCGAAGCCGCGGGCGGAAAGCTAGTAATAAATAAAAATTATGTGGAAAGTTAAACCTAATCCACACGCGAAAAACAAGAAATCCCCAAGGTTTCTTTAATATTCCATAAGGCAGCAAAATACAAACTCGATATATTCATATAAAACCCACTTCCCTAACCAAGCACATAATATAAAAATCAACATGTGAGGGAATTTTTCACATCAGCGCCGAGTCAGCATAATGATACCATTTGATATTCAAGGGTCGCTTGTTGTGCGAGCTGTATAATCAACTAGATTATGGTAAATAACTTTATATACTATATATATTTTCTTTTCCTTCTGATAATGATTAAAAACGTTGATAAAAATGCGCAGTTTTCGTATGAACATGAATGTCATTAAGCACAAACACGTGTAGTGAATTTAATTGTTAGTTTTTTAGCATTCAAATGCTATATATGAGAAATTTGTAAATAATAGAAAAACAGGCATTACGAGTGGCCGTGACGTCCGGTGTTGCTACGGTACGGAGAATAAAGCGGGTTCGAATCCCGCATTGTGATCAAAATTTTCTAATCAATAACAATTTTTCAGTAGCTATGTATACTGCTACTGGTACTTATATTAAACCTTTTATGATAAATATGTATGTAACTTTCTGCTAAATTACACCTTCTATATGTATAGTTATATAATAATAATAATATAAAGTTGCGTTTATCTTATTAACTTCCGGATCAATTTGAAAAATATTTTCATCGTAGTATATTTACAAGATGTATTGCATTTGGGGACCTTGTAATATGGGCAATATATTATGTATCCCTGGCTTACCAGAGACGACCTCTATTTTTGGCATAATTGGGTATCTATCTTAAGATTTTCTTTTGTGACATCTTGGGATGTCATCAAAAATATAATAAGTCAATTTCCGTTAAAACACACATACATTTATAATGAATAGCTATAACTCCTTTAACTTCTACATCCTCACCTACCTCTACCACGTGTAAGACAACAATTCGGATCGTAACCCACATCTGAATTACCATACAACCATTTTTTAAACATCAACATTCCAATCTAACAGCTAACAGTAAAATAAATCCAATTCCTTCAACTACAGTTGAACTATTAGAAAGAATTCCGTCGATGGGCTCGCGACGCAAACGA